>NC_086447.1:509056805-509326805 GCF_028390025.1 Pseudophryne corroboree
GGGCAACTTCTCCACTGGCTCACTTCTCCACTTGTATCACTGCTTAGTACATGTCCCCCTTAGTCTTATACACTTTTTTTGCTTTGCTTTAGGCAAGACTAAATCTGTGGATCTGTTTTCATTGTAGTCTAATATAGTCTAATAGTCTAATTTTAGTATTGAACTAAACTGTCATCGATGAAAACTTTTAGTCAAAATTTTTGTTGACAAAATTAACACTGGTCAAAAATGAGGTGATAGTACAGAAAACCCCCACATAGTTGTTCAGTTGTACAACAGCAGTAATTAGTGAGCCATGTTTTGCATTAAAAAAAAATTGCTGTTTTAAATTTTGGGGTCAAACCACCAAGAATTAGCGGTTTGCAATAATGTACAGTAGGAATTTTGATTACAAACCCAAAAGTAGACTTGCATATTAAAGGAAGGCACATCACTTCAATTACAAGGGAAAGTGGAATTGTTTCATGTTTACAGCTTATTTTGGAACAATGCAATGAAGTTATGAGAATATATAAACGAAAGGTATACGGTCAATTTTTGTCGGCTTTTGGGATCCCGGCAGCCAGGATACCGACACTGGAATCCCAACACACGATGAAATGCTCGTGTTCAAAATCCCGCCCACCGCCCAGAATCCCCACTTGGATCCCGACAGCTGGGATATCATACTAATCTCAAATGAAATTGTGTGCAACAGGCAGCATTGCTTCTAAAATAAGGACTGCAGATCTTTTTCTTTTAATCCACAATAGGATTTGATTTTTACATGTGCTCAGGTGGTAAAATCCAAGTCCCAGCCTGTACTTCAGGGGAAAACATGTTATATCTTCCAGTCACACTTTAAAGGGTAAAGCTTATTTGCCAATTCAATTCTTTCAATTCCTAATTCAAAAGTGAAAAATGCTAGAAAGACAGTATTGGTGCCCCCCAGAGCCGTAACTATGTGTGTACCAGGTGTGCCTGGCACACAGCGCAGTCGCCCTGAGGGTGCAACTGCCAGCATTCTATGTCAGTGGCTTGTAATGAGTCAAATTGAGTCAAAAAAGGGGGGACTGGCTGCCGTACTGTGTAAAGAGGGGACGCTGTCTGCCGTAATGTCTGCCGCTGTCTGCCTACGGTGTGCACTGCCCCTATTTTACATAAGGGGGGGCGCTAAAATGTCTAGTTATGGCACTGGTGCCCCACAAAAATTCAATGTATAATTGCGGTAAACAGAGCAGTTTTTTAGTAGAAACATGTTATATCTGAATTGAATGGAGTTTGTACAAATGTTTTAGTAGGTTGGATTTTGGAAGGATATTTATAATTTTGCCACAGTAAACATTCTCAGTGACTGAAGAAGGAAGGATTTTGTTCCGATGCTCTCTCTTTCATCTGAATGATTAAGAGTTTCTCCAAATGGGTATCCTGTAAAATGTGGAGGAAAAAGGTGTGACAGTAGTGTGCTCTGTAATGCTATTTGGATAACCTGTAAATGTAAATATGTAATCTCACCCTTGATTGGTGGTAAACAAGCACCGGACAGGAATCACACTGTTGTCCTGCGGTGGGTGATCAGACAACGTGGTGATTTTCTTACTCCAAAACTGTATACTGCAGTAGGAGACACAATTTGATGCTACCATGGTGTAGCCCAATATGGAACCAATATATTATACTTTAGAGATGATATATAATCTACTCACTCTCAATTGAATGTACCCGCTCCTTGGACATTCATTTATTTACCCAATGTCCATCTGTATTTAGCAGTGACGTGCAGTGAGGTAAATGGCTGGGGAGACACTAACTAGTATCAAAGCACTAGTATCAGAGCCAGATTATCAGACACATATAAACTCGAGAGTTAATGTGGGCATTATACCCAGGTGCAGCAGTATATTGGAAATTTGGAGTTTTAATTAGAGATTTGCAGAAAAGATAGGCAGGGGAGGCACTGCCACACCTGTCATAGCCTTTCTACTCCAGAGTTTTGACTATAAAGATCATTAGAATAATATAAATAAAATATTTCTAATTTATTCTCTAAATTATTCATGTAATTTATATAGTCAAAACTCTGGAATAGACTGGAGTATGGGGGTCATCCGGATCTGATCGCTGCTGTGCGTTTTTCGCACAGAGGGCGATCAGGTCCTAACTGCACATGCATATGCACCGCAATGCACACGGACGTTGGACAACAACAAAGGGCATCGTCGGTCAGCGACGGCATAGTGCCAAAAATCCGATCGCACGGACGTTCCAAAGGTGATTCACAGGAAGAGGCCATTTGTGGGTGGTAACTGACCGTTTACTGGGAGTGTCAGGGGAAACGCAGGCGTTCCCAAGCGTTTTCAGGTAGGGTGTGTGACATCAGCTCCGGCCCCGATCAGCCTGTTCTCATCGCACTGCAGGAGTAAGTCCTGGGCTGCTCTGAGACTGCACACAGTGGATATTTGCATCTCGGCATACACATGCGATCGCACACTTGTACGGCAAATTTATACTCCCCCGGGAGGCGGCGACTATCTGAACACAGGACAGCAAAGTTAGCAGCCCAGTGATCAGGTCTGAATTACCCCCTGTGACAGGAGAGGTTCTGCTTCACCTGCCTCACCTGACTGCATGTCACTGATACTTAGAGTGATCCAAAAATATTATTTGGATTGATGAATATCCGATAATTGAAAAAGAATATATGTTATAAAAATTGACCCATTTATTGTAATAAAACAATATACAATAAAACAATGGTACACATAGTGTGTATAAACAGTGGAGTTTTAGTTCATGTATTGACCAATGCATTTAAGCCTGCAGCCGCCGGCCCCTATTTAAACAATGTGGTCACAAACCTTGTTGCACCCCAAATCTAGGAATAGGTGAGTGCTGTGGATTAGTGTTTTTGTTTATAAGATTAATATTTTAATGAATCTTTTTGTGATAACATTTTTTCATGTACCCTGTTTTAACTTAATTATAGCTTGTGTCAGCTGTTTTCCTAGTTGCTTTACAACAGGAGATTCTACTGGACAAGTGGAAGGGAATGGTGGCGTGGGATGTAGGTAAGTATGTGTAAGTGTGTGTATGTATGTGAGTGTATACGTGTGATTTATTAAAGTTTTACTGTCACGGTGTGTGTGTGTATTGTCATTAATTGAATATTTATTTTGATGTGGTACTACAGGTACCAACAGGCCCTTTAGTGTCCTGCATGCTGGTACTTGTGGTTCTTCAAGTACGAGCATGCAGTGGAGGCTTTCTAGGACTTGTAGTTCCACAGAAAAAGACAATTATTATTTTACGCGAACAATCTATGAATTTGCCACCCACAGCCAAGGGGTGGCGGCCATAACCCCGAGCTTCATCCCTGGCCCTTGGGTGCCTGGGGGGGAAAACCCCTTTATTTGGGGGGGTCCATACGCTCTCAGGGAACCCCGGCCATGGGTGACTAGTTGGGGGAGTAAAGCCATGGCCGCAGAGACCAGTATAAATGCCCGACAATATGAATTACATCGACATTGGTGAGCTGGAATTGAGAAAATGCGGTAGATTACCATATTTTTCTATCAAAAAGTTGCAAACTCAAATGGTGGATGTCAGCCGAGATTGACCTTGGCTGAAATCAGCTGCAACACAAATGTTAGTAAATTTACCCCATTGGATCTACCAGATGAAATGTTTATCACGTTTAGACGGGGCTGCTTTCCTTTGAGACATTTGTTGTAGTTCGTATATGTACCTTTTAGTTGGTTTTAGTACTGTTTTTGCCATGTATCTTATTGCTTTCCTTTTCATTTTTTAATTTTTCTTTGCTATTCCTTTGTGCATTTGAGTTTTTATTTTATTTTAAATTGTTTTATTAATTTTCTTTAAATATATGAATATCTCCTGCTAATTATATTTATATTTGGTGTTTGTTCATCTTCCTCATACATTATGATTGCCAAATGCCACTGATATTACAGTTGTAATTTATTATCTATTATTATCTATTTTCTATTCATGTTACCTGGTCTTTCTAAATGTAATATGCATCACTTTAGATGGCATTTTATCCCTTACTATAAATCCTATTATCACTTAATCAGTGGGTGTTATGGTGCCCACACACAGACATATATTTTAAATGATGTGGGCGTTCCAGACTGATCGGGAAGACACATTGTTTAAAAGTGGTCTGTGTGTGGGCATGTCACCAACAAGACGCATGCACCAACGGGTCGTTTGTCATCTCCTCAGATCTCTTGAACATGCAGGATCTGAAGAGGTGGCAACGATGCCATGTTGCCGAATGCAGCTTGGCCCCACCCCCCTCCCCCTGCACTGTTGCTCATCGTTGTCGACATTGGCAAGTGTTTATGCACATGCCTATGATGGCACACCGCTGGGTCCCATTGCTCACGATGTGTCCCTGGAGGACATAATGCTCCATGGCCCTCATTCAGAGTTGATCGCTCGCTAGCTGCTTTTAGCAGCAGTGCAAATGCTAAGCTGCCGCCCTCTGGGAGTGTATCTTAGCAGAAGTGCGAACGAAAGGTTAGCAGAACAGTGCTGACATTTTTTCATGCATTTTCAGAGTGGCTGCAGACCTACTCCTTCCTTGCGATCACTTCAGTCTGTTTAGTTCCTGCTTTGACATGACAAACACGCCCTGCGTTACGCCAGCCACTCCCCCGTTTCCCCAGGCACGCCTGCGTTTTATGCTGACACGTCTGTGTTTTTTAGCACACTCACGGAAAACGGTCAGTTACCTCCCAGAAACACCCACTTCCTGTCAATCAGTCACCGATCAGCAGAGCGACGGAAAAGAGTCGCTAGACCTTGTGTAAAACTACATACTTTTGTGTGAAAGTACATTGTGCGTGCACACTGCAGCCCGTATGCATGCGCAGTTTTGCCATTTTTTTACCTGATCGCTGCGCTGCAAAAATCGTCAGCGAGCGATCAACTCGGAATGACCCCCCATGTGTGGAGGCCATTAGATTTCCACATCCATTAGTTAGCACCTGAATTTTAATCAGTTTAGAATCATGGGTTGGGTACGGGATCCCAGTGGTCAGAATCGCAGCAGTCAAAATACCGATGCCGGAATCCCGACCGTCAAAATGCCGGCAGGGGGGGCGAGCAGAACGAAGACCCTTGTGGGCTTGGTGGCTCACTTCCCTCACCACAGGATCTGTTCCCACTACATGGGTATCGTGGACACCCAGGAGTGGGAATAGCTGTGGCGGCACTGCCAGCATTCTGGTGGTCGGAATTCCGGCGTCTGTATTTTGACCGTCAGGATTCCAACCGCCGGGATTGCAACTACTGTACATCCCAGAATCATATCTGACCTTTTTTTTTTCTTCCTCCAGTTCATACTAATATGAAGTGGTGTTCATTTCCCCAACACTGACCCAATGAATTGTATAGTATTGTAATACTATATGTTTCCATAATATTTCATTTGTTACATCTCTAGTACAGGTTAAGTATCCCTTATCCAAAATGCTTGGGACCAGAGGTATTTTGGATATCGGATTTTTCCGTATTTTGGAATAATTGCATACCATAATGAGATATCATGGTGATGGGACCCAAGTCTAAGCACATAATGCATTTATGTTACATATACACCTTATGCACACAGCCTGAAGGTTATTTTAGCCAATATTTTTTATAACTTTGTGCATTAAACAAAGTGTATCTACATTCACACAATTCATTTATGTTTCATATACACCTTATACACACAGCCTGAAGGTCATTTAATACAATATTTTTAATAACTTTGTGTATTAAACAAAGTTTGTGTACATTGAGCCATCAAAAAACAAAGGTTTCACTATCTCACTCTCACTCAAAAAAGTCCGTATTTCGGAATATTCCGTATTTCGGAATATTTGGATATGGGATACTCAACCTGTACCTGTACTTTATAAAGTCTATTTCCAATTCACACAGATTTTAAATGCCATTCACTCAACTCCTCCAGCACTGACCAAATCTGTCATCACTCCAATTATATACTATATGTTTCTATCAGATTTCATGTGACATATATGCACCTTTATGATGCTACTTCCTGTATACCTACTTTCCTGCATTATTCTTTTATCTAATTTATTTAATCTGAGGTCACATGACCTATCATTAGTAATTTAGACATTTCATTACCCCTATTTAAGGCCAGACTGCTCATTTTCTAGTTACCAGACCGTCCACCACTGGCACACACCTAGTTACGGCCCTGGGTGGTGATATTAATTTAATTATCAACTCCTGGCACACATACTGTACTTGGTATTTTTATTATTTACAGTAGAGGGGGTCATACAGTGATATGAGGAGGAATAACACAGCACTTTCTGTCACTCTCTGCTCTGTCTGACTATTGCTTCTGCCTGTCCCTTCCTTCTGCCTGCCTCTTTTTCCCCTGACTGACTCTTCCTTCTTCCTGCCTCTCTTTCCACTGTACTCTCACATCCTCTGTCTCTTCCCTCTGTCTCTTTCTTCCAGTCTCTGTTCCTGCTCTCTCTCCGTCAGTCTCAACCCTCTGTCTCTCTTGCTCTTCCCTCTTGCATCATCTGAAGACTGTCATGTCTGCCCTTGTAAGGGACATTATTGTGTGTGGAGCATAAAATGGTGTCAGGGCCATAACTGTATGTGGCATAATGTATACTGGGCATTACATTGTATAGCATAATGTGTGGAACAATGTGTAATGGGCATTACGGTGTGTGGCATAAATTGTAATAGGCATTATGGTGTGTGGCATAATGTGTAATGTGCGTTACGGTGTGTGGCTAGAGTAAAACGGGCATTATGGTGTGTGGCATAATTTGGAATGGCTATTACAATGTGTGGTATAATGCGTAATGGGCATTACGGCATGTGGAATAATGTGTTATGGGTTTTACGGTGTGTGGAATATTGTGTAACGGGCATTATAATCTGTGTTATAATGTATAATGTGCGTTACAGTGTGTGGAATAATGTGTAATGGGCATTATAATGTGTGGTATAATGTGTAATGGGCATTATGGTGTGTAGAATAATGCATAATGGGCATTATAGTATTTAGCATATTGTGTAATGGGCATTATGTGTGGCATAATAGGTAAGGGGCATTACGATAAGGAGGAAAATGGCAAATAATGTAAAGGGCATGAATCAGGATTTTTGTTTTCCCTATGTTTTTGTTTTTCCTGTGTTATATAAGGGGCTCTGCTCTACTGTGGTATAATGTGGGCAATGGGCTCTAACATGGCATTATGTGTATAAGGTGTACTACTGTGTGGTATAATGTGACTGATGGACTCTACTGTGCGGTATAATGTGAATTGGTACTATTACGTGGCCACGCCCCTTCTGCATGATGCCACACAGCTATTTTGGGGGGAGGGGGGATACTAAATGAAACTTTCGCCCTGGGCACCACAAGGTCTAGAAGTGGCCCTAACTGAACATACACCGCTCATAGCGGTGAATGGCCAAATATGAATTGCTGGCTGGCCAAGACCAACTAGGCTCTTCAAACAAAAAGGCTGTGAGCTTGAGCACAGTGAGTGGCATATCCGGTTATAATGTCGATTAGAGGCACTGGTACTGAAGATGCAACGTCACGGCACCCTATGCTCAAAACCCTGCGCCAGTAGTCACAATGAATGGAACTGAAGAGACAAAGGAAAATTGGCACCAGAAGAGAGATCGACAAGATATATAGGTCCAAACAAGAAAACTGAATGGAGATGGTGAGTGTCACTTTCAGTTTGGGAGAATTTTCCACCAAAATAGCCATTACTGGAACTTGGCATATGGAAGTATCACTATAGCGGAGATAATCGTGGTCAACCAATTTTTGTAAAACAAGACCCACGCTCTAGATACTAACAGCGCCCTGGTGATTAAGTTCAGTAGGTTTTGCGTTGAAAAGATAGTAGGCAAGACATCTGTAAGTCAGAATACAGCTGCAATGTTGAAGCATCTGAACTGTGTAAGGCAGGTGCCTTGAAAATCATGAAGTAAAATTATACTCTAGAAACACAGCTTGTAAATAAAGTTATTTGACCATGATCGGAGTTGACCACAAGATGGAACGGAAAGATTCTTGACAGTCAGTGCAAGAGAATGATCCACGCACAACCCAATGCTCAAGTCACGAAAAAACAATATTGGCTGGAATAAGCCATGTGGCCTGCAACATGGAACAAAGTGGAATAAAACTACAGTTCCTGCTTTAGCGTTGGAACTAGAGCAGGAAAAGTTAGATGAGATAGTTTAGCCAATACCATGTTAAACACCACATTCTGGATATGTTTCGCTGCACTGCGAAGCTTGTTAGCCAAGTAAAACAGGCCATCCACGACAAATGACGTGAAGACCTGCGACAAGTTTGCCCAAGTGATCATAGGAGAAACAACCCAATGGGGAGGCTAGAAATAAAAGAGGTTTAATGATCAGAACGATTGTACCAACTTAGAGGAAACACTTAAAACTCCACATGCTGTACGGAATGGAGCTAAGGTATGACCTACGCATAACAAGGGAGGGAATACTGCACTTGAGAGGAGGAAACAACCAAAGTAACACGGTATTTGGCCTATATATTTACACTAAAAAGGTCTACAGTCAATAGGTTGACCAGTAATGCATATACGCATTAGGTCAACTGGATAGACTGAGATGACATCCCTGCAAGATGCAATCACATTAGAATCGCAAATCGTGGGTCGCCCATTAATCAGCCGTTTGTGATTTTCCAAATGAAGCTGAAAAAGGTCCATAGTCGGCTTCTGATAGTAACTGAAAATAAGCTTTCTCAGGACAAATAAATCATCCCCTGGATGTAGGTAACAGAATTCTGAGCAATGTGTTTCTCCCTAATGCAATTGAATAAGGTGAGAAAACAGATTTTTCTGTGCACAAATACAGTATGTAACAAAAATATTAAACAGCACAAATTTGACACAACATAAAAACTATCTCCATGCTCCCTGACTCTCATGTCAAATTTAAGACATAAATAGGGTTAACAAGCAAGATTTTAAGTGTAAAATGTTAAATGATTTAAGGGGTTTGTAGAAAAGTGCAAGTAGTCAACGACATGAGAATTCCCATCCCATTAATGGTCATACTGTATATAGAAAGTTTGTTAAGGTACAATGGGCCTAATTCAGATCTGTTCGCTCGCTAGCGTTTTCCGCAGCGCAGCAAACAGTTAACTATTGTGCATGCGTATGCACCGCAATGCGCAGGCACACCGTACGGTTATAAAGTGGATCATTGTTGTGCACTGGTTCTAGCGAAGAATCAATTCGCACAGCCGTTCGTAAGGAGATTGACAGGAAGATGGTGTTTGTGGGTAGCAACTAACCGTTTTCTGGGAGTGGTTGAAAAAACGCAGGCGTGTCAAAGCGTTTGCAGGGCGGGTGTCTGACATCAATTCCGGGCTCGAATTGGCTGAAGTTATCGCAGCAGCTGAGTAAGGTCAGAGCTACTCAGAAACTGCACAAGCTGTTTATGTACAGGGCGGCTGCACACGAGTTCGCACACTTGCAAAGTTAAAATGCACTCACCTATAGGCGGCGTCTATCTGTTCTCAGTGCTGCAAAAAATAGCTAGCGAGCGAACAGATCTGAATTAGGCCTACTGGGCCTAATTCAGTGTTGATTGCAGCAGCAAATTTGTTAGCAGTTGGACAAAACCATGGCCCTCATTCCGAGTTGTTTGCTCGCTAGCTGCTTTTAGCAGCATTGCACACGCTAAGCCGCCGCCCTCTGGGAGTGTATCTTAGCTTAGCAGAATTGCGAACGAAAGATTAGCAGAATTGCAAATAGAAATTTCTTAGCAGTTTCTGAGTAGCTCCAGACCTACTCACACATAGCGGTCAGTTTCGTTCCTGGTTTGACGTCACACACACACCCTGCGTTCGGCCAGCCACTCCCCCGTTTCTCCAGACACTCCCGCGTTTTTCCCTGACACGCCTGCGCTTTTCCGCACACTCCCAGAAAACGGCCAGTTTCCGCCCAGAAACACCCACTTCCTGTCAATCACACTACGATCAGCAGAACGATGAAAAAACTTTGTTACACCGTGAGTAAAATACCAAACTTTTGTGCTAATTTACTTGGCGCAGGTGCGCTGCGTACATTGCACATGCGCAGTTTGCGACTAATCGCTCTGTAGCGAAAAAAATAACGAGCAAACAACTCGGAATGACCCCCCATGTGCACTGCAGGAGGTGCAGAAATAAAGCAGTCAGTATTTACCCTGCACAGAAACAAAATAACCCACCCAAATCTAACTCTCTCTGCACATGTTAAATCTGCCACACCTGCACATAGGTGGTCATTCCGAGTTGATTGCAGGCAGCAACTTTTTGCTGCTGCTGCGATCAACTAGTACACGCCTATGGGGGAGTGTATTTTAGCTTAGCAGGGCTGCGATCGCTTGTGCAGCCCTGCTAAGCTAAAAAAATTTCAAGCAGAACAAGACCATCCCTATACCTACTTGCCCTGTGCGACGATCTCTGCGATGCTGGAGCCGGCTTTGACGTCAGACATCCGCCCTCCGTTCTCCTGGACACGCCTGCGTTTTCCTTACCACTCCCCGAAAACGTCAGCCAACGGTCCGGATCCGCCCAGGAACGCCTACTTCTTGCCAATCTTCTTGCGTTCGGCTCTGCGACCGTTTTCTTCGTAGGACGCGTCGTAACCCGGCGACCCCTGTCGCCGGGCAATGTCACGCACACGCATTTCGACCGCCGTGCATGCTCATTCCGGACCCTTTTGCACCGCAGTAATAAACCGCTGCGTGCGAACGGGTCGGAAATTTGCTGCTGCAATCAACTCTGAATTACCCCCACAGACCAAATAGAGACCCTGAAGCATGCTTAGCAGAACATTAAGTGCATTTACCTTCTCAGATTTTGCAGTAAATAAATAAACCTCAGTCTTTCTCTGTGTTACACAGAATTGAATAAAAGAAAACCTTGATCCATATGTAATTTTAAGATAATAATAATAATAATAATAATAATAATAATAATAATAATAATAATATATCATTATTTCAAATAAAATTAGTTTATAATGTACATGGAATAAATGGATGCAACCAAACAACATACATAAATTTAGAAAACTATTTTTTTAAAAGTTACAATTTTAGCAAATAAAGTAAAAAAAATAACATAAACACAAGTGCTGTCAAGCATATAGGATTACTGTCACTTGTGGGAGATGTAAACGCAACATTTTTCTCAACAAATTGAAGTGTGTATAGGGGGTCATTCCGAGTTGTTCGCTAGTTGCCGATTTTCGCAACGGAGCGATTAAGGCAAAAATGCGCATGCGCATGGTTCGCAGTGCGCATGCGGTTAGTATTTTAACACAAAACTTAGTAGATTTACTCGCGCCCGAACGAAGATTTTTCCTCGTTGAAGTGTGTCACAACTGAGGGCCTGAGCTGACGGGAGGCAGCCTCAGTTGTAGGGGCTGAGATGTACCGGAACCTGGGAGGTTGTATCAGACCCCTGGACATGTAAGTAACATGAATAATAACTGCCCGAAGGCGTGACCACGACAACTTGGATAAAAGTCAATGATGTTTATTATGAC
Organism: Pseudophryne corroboree; assembly: GCF_028390025.1. Classification (NCBI taxonomy): domain Eukaryota; kingdom Metazoa; phylum Chordata; class Amphibia; order Anura; family Myobatrachidae; genus Pseudophryne; species Pseudophryne corroboree. The sequence continues at coordinate 509,068,394 of NC_086447.1, forward strand.
AACTCCGCAACACAGCAGCAGTAAAAGAAAACGTAAAAGTCAGCAAATAATAAATACAGTTCCTGGGTACTACAGGATGGCAGGAGCCACAGGGCACTGGTAGTGTGAGATAGTTCTTATGATCTTCTAGATGGAAAGTCCTTACCAGGCCCGACTGTAGCAATGGAGATAACCCAGGATTGTGCCAGCTGGTGTTTCAGGAAAAGCTGGGTTGCTGAAGGTAAAACAGCTGCTGTGGATACTGGCTGGAACCAGACTGTTGTTAGCACGGAGTGGATACTGGCTGGAACCAGTTAAATAATAAATGAACTTGGGAGCGATGAAATATGAACTGAAATGTAGAACTTGAGAGCGGAGAAATAATAATACCGGTGGAGAGTGGTAAAGTGTAGAAAGGACACCGGCCCTTTAAGGGAAGCTGTACTCTGCTGGAAGCTGAGCTGGAAGCAGGTAATGTTGTAGCTGGAAACAGATGAATCCACAATGGATTGGAGAGTCAGGCTACACCGCAGGTGGAATGCTGGTGTGGGTCTCTATGGTGGAAGTCTTGAGACAGGAGCTGGAACCTGGAAGACAATCACAGGAGAGAGACAAACAGGAACTAGGTTTGACAACCAAAGCACTGACGCCTTCCTTGCTCAGGCACAGTGTATTTATACCTGCAGCAAGGAAGGGATTGGCTAGGCAATTATGAAGATTATCAATACTGAGAACAGATTGGTGGAAATGATCAGCTGACAGAATCCAAGATGGCTGCGCCCATGCAGACACTTGGAGGGAAGTTTGGTTTGTAATCCATGTGGTAATGAAAACAGTAATGGCGGCGCCGGCCACTGGAGACAGGAGACGCCAGGCTGACAAGTGCACATCCAACCACGCGGACACAGCGGAGGCCGCGGCTGACGTAATCGCCACTCTGACACTCTGCATGCAGAAGCTCAGGGACGGCGGCGGAGGCCGCGGGAGACGCCATGCCAGATGTAATAAGGCGTTACTGTGACAGCATCTCAGAGAGACAGGAGAGGATGCAGGAATGTGAACATTAGGATAACAGATGGGATCCGGTCCTGGAGCGCTGAGCCAGCCTTAGGAGGCATCTGATGGGTAAGAAATGGCGTCCAGATACCCGGATCGTGACAGCACCCCCCCCTTTAGGAGTGGCCCCAGGACACTTCTTTGGCTTTTGAGGAAACTTGGAATGGAATCTCCGGACCAAGGCAGGAGCATGGACATCAGAAGCATTGGTCCATGAACGTTCCTCAGGACCATAACCCTTCCAGTCAATAAGATATTGTAGTTGACCGTAACGGTGACGTGAGTCCAGGATCTTGGCCACTTCATACTCAACGCCTCGTTGAGTTTGGACTTTCGGAGTTGGAGGAAGTGAGGAATGAAACCGATTCAAGATCAGCGGTTTCAACAGGGAAACATGGAATGTCCTGGGTATTTTTAAGAAGGGAGGCAACTGGAGTCTGTAAGCAACAGGATTGATGACTTGTTCAATCTTGAAAGGACCGATATAGCGAGGTGCAAACTTCATACTGGGAACTCTTAACCTCAAATTCTTCGTGGATAACCATACCCGATCACCCACCTTGAGAGCAGGAACTGCTCGACGCTTCTTATCCGCAAACTTCTTGTACCTGAACGATGCCTTGAGCAGAGCTGATCGTACGCTCTTCCAGATATTGGCAAACTGATGCAAGGTGATATCCACTGCGGGAACAGAAGTTGCTGGAAGCGGTTGGAACTCAGGAACTTTAGGGTGGAATCCAAAGTTAGTGAAGAATGGTGTTGAAGCAGATGAAGAATGATACTGGTTGTTATGACAGAACTCGGCCCAGGGAAGTAATTGAACCCAGTCATCTTGAGAGGAGGACACATAGATGCGGAGGAAGGACTCCAAGTCCTGATTCACCCTCTCGGTTTGACCATTGGTCTGAGGATGGTAAGCCGTGGAAAACTTTAGCTTGACTTGGAGGACTTGACATAAACTTCGCCAGAATTTGGCTGTGAATTGAACTCCTCGATCTGAGATAATTTCTTCAGGAAGACCGTGGAGTCGGAAGATCTCTTGTATGAATACTTGAGCCAACTTGGAAGCTGACGGAAGACCGGTGAGAGGAATGAAGTGTGCCATCTTGGTGAACCGGTCAACTACCACCCAGATGGTATTGAACTTGTTGCACATGGGTAAGTCTGTAATGAAATCCATCGACAAGTGGGTCCATGGTCGACGGGGAACGGATAGTGGAACCAGTTGCCCCGCAGGCGACTGGCGGGATACTTTATGTTGGGCACACTTTGGGCAAGATGCAATAAACTCCAAGACGTCCTTTTTCAGAGTTGGCCACCAATAGGACCTAGAGATAAACTCCAGGGTTTTTTGGATACCTGTATGTCCGGCAAAACGGGAAGCATGGGCCCAATGCATGAGCTTCTTCCTTAGCATCGGCTTCACAAAACTTTTCCCTGATGGGGCGTAGAGTCCATCCCTACCGTGGAGAATGCCAACGGATTTATAATAGGATGCTTGTCTGAAGACTCTGACTCATTTTCTTGCTCCCATGAGCGGGAAAGGGCATCGGCCTTGCGATTCTGAGAGCCCGGACAGAACTGGAGTTTAAAGTCGAACCTGGAAAAGAAAAGTGCCCATCTGGCCTGACGAGGGTTGAGACATTGTGCGCCCTTCAGGTATAAAAGGTTCTTGTGGTCTGTAAGTATGGTGATTAAATGAGAAGCTCCCTCCAACAGATACCTCCACTCTTCTAGAGCGAGCTTGATGGCTAGCAACTCCTGGTCGCCAATGGCATAGTTGCGCTCAGCTGGGGAGAAGAAACTGCAAGGATGTAAATGGCCATCTTTAGCCCTCTGAGATAACACCGCTCCTACTCCAACGGAGGAGGCATCCACCTCTAGGATGAAAGGAGAATCGATGTCAGGCTGTTTCAGGACAGGCGCAGAGATGAACCTCTGTTTTAAAAGATGAAAAGCTTGCATGGCTTCTTCAGACCACTTGGACGGGTTAGCACCCTTCTTGGTGAAAGCAGTAATAGGCGCCACAATGGTGGAAAAGTCTCGTATAAACTTTCGGTAATAATTGGCGAACCCTAAGAACCTCTGGACCCCTTTGAGGGTTAAGGGTACCGGCCAATTCTGAATTGCTTGTAGTTTCTCAGGATCCATCTCTAGTCCGGAACCGGACACAATGTACCCTAGAAACGGAATGGACTTGACTTCAAAGACGCATTTTTCTAATTTGCAATAGAGATGATTGACACGGAGACGGGACAGAACCTCTTTAACCCAAAAACGATGTTCCTCTAAATCGTTGGCAAAAATGAGGATATCGTCTAGATAGACCACGACATGACGGTATAGAATGTCTCTGAAAATCTCATTGACAAAATGCTGGAAGACAGCTGGAGCATTGCTCAATCCGAAGGGCATGACGAGGTACTCATAATGTCCGTCACGGGTGTTAAAGGCGGTCTTCCACTCGTCACCCTCACGGATCCGGATGAGATTGTATGCACCTCGCAAGTCCAGCTTTGTAAAGATGGTAGCTCCGCTAACTCTGTCAAAGAGCTCAGTAATCAGGGGTAAAGGATAACGGTTCTTGATGGTAATGTCGTTCAAACCTCTGTAGTCGATGCACGGCCGCAGACCACCATCTTTCTTTTTTACAAAAAAGAAGCCTGCGCCGGCTGGGGAAGAAGAAGGTCGAATGAACCCCTTTGCTAGGTTCTCTTTAATGTATTCCTCCATAGAATGCGTCTCAGGCAGAGACAACGGATAAGTTCGGCCTCGAGGTGGAACCTTCCCTGGAACGAGATCAATCGGGCAGTCCCATTCTCTATGAGGAGGAAGGATATCAGCAGAAGCTTTACTGAACACATCCGTGAAATCTTGATATGGAGGAGGTGGAACATCAGACGACCTGGGGGAGGAAGAACAGACAGGCAATACTTTAAACAAACATGTCTCTGCACAGGAGGAACCCCATGCCAGGATTTGCGTAGTCGTCCAATCAATTGTAGGATTGTGAAGACGGAGCCATGGAAGGCCCAGGACCACAGGATGTGTGGCTCTTGGAATCACTAAAAGTGAAATAAGTTCGGAATGAAGAACTCCCACTCTCAGACGAACTGGTAGAGTCCTTAGAGCAATAACAGTATCAAAAATGTTACTGCCATCCACGGCAGTTAAGGAAAAGGAGGAAGGAAGTCTCTCGGTGGGTAGGGACCACCGTTTAACATAGGCTTCAGTAATAAAATTCCCAGCTGCTCCGGAATCAAGGAGAGCAATGACGTTCCGATAACGTTGAGCAACTTGAAGCGAGACTGGGAGATTACAATCATGAGGAGATGGAGAGGAGATCATTACTCCTAGCCGGCCCTCTCCTGGGCGAGCTAGGGTTTGGAGTTTTCCCGGACGTTCGGGACAGGCATTGATGGTGTGAGACGGAGCTGCACAGTAAAGACAAAGAGACTCAGAGAGACGTCTTCGGCGCTCAGCAGGAGTTAAACGGGAACGGCCAATTTGCATGGGCTCATCTTTAGATGGTGACAGTTGACGAGGAGGAGGAGCAGAAGATTTTGGAGCAGATGATCTTCCACGCTCAGTTGCTCTCTCTCTGAAACGTAAATCAACTTTCGTGCAGAGTGAGATTAGCTCATCTAACTTAGAAGGTAAGTCTCTGGTAGCTAACTCATCTTTAATAAGCTCAGATAAGCCATGCCAGAATGCAGCATACAGGGCCTCGTCGTTCCATGCCAGTTCGGATGCCAGGATCTGGAACTGTATCAGATATTGTCCTACAGTACGTGACCCCTGGCGTAAATGGAGAATCTCGGATGAAGCTGAGGTTACCCGGCCTGGCTCGTCGAAGATGCGCCTGAATGTTGACACGAATGCAGTGTAAGAAGATAGCAGGGTGTCGGACCTCTCCCATAATGGTGATGCCCAGTCAAGGGCGGAGCCACTGAGAAGAGAGATGATGTAGGCAATTTTTGTACGGTCACTGGGAAAATTGCCAGGTTGTAGCTCAAACTGAATCTCACACTGATTGAGAAATCCCCTGCAGAATCTTGGAGATCCGTCAAATTTTGCTGGCGTTGGAAGATGAAGACATGGAGCAGAAATGGGTAAGGTGGGTGGGGTTATAGCTGGAGTCACTGTGGTTGACGCACCAGATGCGCCTGATCCACGGAGAGTTGTCTGAATCCCATCCAGCCGAGTAGAGAGATCCTGGAGACAGCGGATGATGTGGCCCTGTGCAGCCTCCTGATGTTCTAGTCAGGCTGCCAGTTCTTGCATTGGCCTGGCCGCTTGATCCTGGTCTCCGGCTGGATTCATTAGGTCAGTGCTTACTGTCACAACTGAGGGCCTGAGCTGACGGGAGGCAGCCTCAGTTGTAGGGGCTGAGATGTACCGGAACCTGGGAGGTTGTATCAGACCCCTGGACATGTAAGTAACATGAATAATAACTGCCCGAAGGCGTGACCACGACAACTTGGATAAAAGTCAATGATGTTTATTATGACAACTCCGCAACACAGCAGCAGTAAAAGAAAACGTAAAAGTCAGCAAATAATAAATACAGTTCCTGGGTACTACAGGATGGCAGGAGCCACAGGGCACTGGTAGTGTGAGATAGTTCTTATGATCTTCTAGATGGAAAGTCCTTACCAGGCCCGACTGTAGCAATGGAGATAACCCAGGATTGTGCCAGCTGGTGTTTCAGGAAAAGCTGGGTTGCTGAAGGTAAAACAGCTGCTGTGAATACTGGCTGGAACCAGACTGTTGTTAGCACGGAGTGGATACTGGCTGGAACCAGTTAAATAATAAATGAACTTGGGAGCGATGAAATATGAACTGAAATGTAGAACTTGAGAGCGGAGAAATAATAATACCGGTGGAGAGTGGTAAAGTGTAGAAAGGACACCGGCCCTTTAAGGGAAGCTGTACTCTGCTGGAAGCTGAGCTGGAAGCAGGTAATGTTGTAGCTGGAAACAGATGAATCCACAATGGATTGGAGAGTCAGGCTACACCGCAGGTGGAATGCTGGTGCGGGTCTCTATGGTGGAAGTCTTGAGACAGGAGCTGGAACCTGGAAGACAATCACAGGAGAGAGACAAACAGGAACTAGGTTTGACAACCAAAGCACTGACGCCTTCCTTGCTCAGGCACAGTGTATTTATACCTGCAGCAAGGAAGGGATTGGCTAGGCAATTATGCAGATTATCAATACTGAGAACAGATTGGTGGAAATGATCAGCTGACAGAATCCAAGATGGCTGCGCCCATGCAGACACTTGGAGGGAAGTTTGGTTTGTAATCCATGTGGTAATGAAAACAGTAATGGCGGCGCCGGCCACTGGAGACAGGAGACGCCAGGCTGACAAGTGCACATCCAACCACGCGGACACAGCGGAGGCCGCGGCTGACGTAATCGCCACTCTGACACTCTGCATGCAGAAGCTCAGGGACGGCGGCGGAGGCCGCGGGAGACGCCATGCCAGATGTAATAAGGCGTTACTGTGACAGCGTCTCAGAGAGACAGGAGAGGATGCAGGAATGTGAACATTAGGATAACAGATGGGATCCGGTCCTGGAGCGCTGAGCCAGCCTTAGGAGGCATCTGATGGGTAAGAAATGGCGTCCAGATACCCGGATCGTGACAAAGTGATTGTAGTGTGATTGACAGGAAGTGGGTGTTTCTGGGCGGAAACTGGCCGTTTTCTGGGAGTGTGCGGAAAAACGCAGGTGTGCCAGGAAAAAACGCGGGAGTGTCTGGAGAAACGGGGGAGTGGCTGGCCGGACGCTGGGCGTGTGTGTGACGTCAAACCAGGAACGAATCTGACTGAACTGATCGCTATTTGTGAGTAAGTCTCGAGCTACTCAGAAACTGCTAAGAAATTTATTTTCGCTATTCTGCGAATCTTTCATTCGCTATTCTGCTAAGCTAAGATACACTCCCAGAGGGCGGCGGCTTAGCGTGTGCAATGCTGCTAAAAGCAGCTAACGAGCGAACAACTCGGAATCACCCCCACAGAGCGAAAATGTAGGTATCTGATAGCCTCAATTACAGCTACTGTACATTATTATTTACACCCAATGGCTTCAGCTTTTGGAAATCAAACAGTGACTCTTAAAAACACTTCTCAGCACTAAACTGAGGCTTGCATTCATTTGCTTTCTCAGATCTTTGTCAGCGATGTCCTTGTCTTAAAGTTTTTTCCCCATGTTTACTGCTTTATGTAGTAACCATTAGATAATTGAGGCCATCTATGTTCCTTGCGTCTGTAAGGGTCAATGAACCAGTTTGTTGCAAATCTGAACCCAGGTTACTGGCGTCTGTATCCGAGAAAGGTAACATATATCATACGTTTACAATAGAATACATGTATTGAAGGTGAAGGCCAAGGGAAATTAACCGATTTATAAATGCAAATTAGTTTATGAACAGTATGACACAATAAAACATTGGTATTGCAGATACTGTATGCTAGTTTTTCCCTGTTATTATTAATTAAACTTGAGTAAAAATGACAGTCGCATACTTCATTTTTCATAAATACTGAGATTTTGTGAGCAAAAACAAAAGTGAGAAAAGCCCTGATTTCATTTTGGTGTAATAGAAAACAAAGCTAGCTGAAAGCAAGTAAGATATCTTTACAGATGCAACATCAAATATGTAATATTTAATGGATGAATTTTAGTCTAACATTTTTGTAATTAATTCTGCGGCTTGAGCAGTGACAAATTTCTGGGTCCCTCAGAATATATCCCTTAAAATATGTTATTATTGTTATTATTATTATTGTTTTATTTGTAAGATGCTACAGTGCCAAGTGTACAGAGGGTCCTTACCTTGAGAGAGCGTATTGTCTAATTGGAGCAGGGCACAGCTGAGACGAGGGGAATGAGTATGGCTCAGAGTGAAGCTTGAGACAATTTTGATGGTGCAATGGTGTGGGTTGTTTACTAGAGTAGGGTAATCACTAATAAAGAGATTTTCAGTGACTATTAAAAGATTTGTAGGCTATGTGAAAGTCTGATTGGGAATGGTTTTGGACTCCATAAATTTGGAGAGGTCTTGTAAGTTGGAGTGAGAGGTATTTACGAGAGATGTGGTGAGATGCAGATTAATGGTAAGCAACAGTGTCAAAAGCAGCAGAGTAATTTGAGGAGCAATCATCAGGTTTGAGTGAAATGTCTGGGTAATGGGGGTCATTCTGACCCATTCGTTCGCTGTGTTTTAACGCAGCAGAGCGAACGGGTCCCTACTGCACATGCGCCGGCACCATAGTGCGCCGGCGCATGCCAGACGGCCAAAGGCCATAGCAGGGATACGATCGCCTCTGCCTGAATTTAGCACAGCTACGATCAACTCAGAATGACCCCCAATGTTGGGGGTGGAAGCACAGTTGCAGAGAATCGAGAAGAGAGTAAGAGGAAATAAAACAAAATAAATGGTTACACGCAGTCACTGAAGTAGTTCGAAGGCAAGGAGATGGTGTGAAATAGGGCAGTAGAATGTCTGGTCAAAAGGTAGCTTCTTTTGGATTGGTGGTAGGTCATTAACATTTCCTATCTACATATGTAGACACTTCATATTGACATTTAAATCAAAGACAGCAGAAAGCATCGGCAATATGTGTATCTGCATAGGGCCCAAAGCCACTGTGGACACAAATAGCTTCCAGGCTGACAGGGCCAGGTGGCAGGGGAGCATATGCCCCCCCCCCCCCCCCTCCCCAAGCCAGAACGTTAATGACTGGTTTGGGCTGGAATCCGACCAGCCCTGTAGTATTTCATGTGAACATGGGACAGCATGAAATGGGCTAGTTGGCTACGTTACTTAATTACAAACTAGGCCTGGTGCAATAAAATGTGCAATTAGAATGTTTAATGCTGGCAGCACAAGTGGAGATTATCTACCGTAACCAAAAGCTGTCACCCACTGAAAGCTTCTAAGTGATCCAGCCGCCCTGAGGTGTCACCTAACAGAAGGTACACAAAGATCACTCCTGGAACTCTGTGATGGCATACTAGACCAGTCAGGCAGACACATCTCCCTTTCTGATATGGTATATGTAATACTTGTAGAAAGAAACTAAGTGCAGAGGGGAGGGGGAGATAGAGCTCCTTAATGTAATAGGGGTGGAGGCCTGGGTTATTAAATTATTAGTGTGGTGGCGTTATTCAATGGGTATGGAGAGCTGGGCTATTAATTTACTGAATGTGTGTGGGTTGATAATCGAATGTAATGGGGGTGAGGGGCTGGGCTTTTCATTTATTGGTCTGTTGTTGAGGATTAAAAACACTGTCTGTAAAGGAAAAAAAAAATTCACAGAATTCCATAGATTTTTTTTGGTGCTGATTTCAGAAAGAATTCTACAATGATTCCATCACATACCATTTTCCACAAAATGAAAATAAAATTTCATTATCCATGTCTCCTCTTACATATAAACCAATTATATAAAAAAAATATTTTTTACAGAATTTCGTATAATTTGACAAATCTACCAGGAAAGTCTAATTTTTTTTATTTTGATTATTTCATGTAGCACAGAGCACTATCTTTTTCATAAGAGACTTAGGGGTATATTCAATTAATGTTGGATTCTTTCCGAAATGCATTTGTCGGAAAGATTCAGACATGGGTTTTTCAATAGGATGACCAAATCCGACAGGATCTGGCTGTTCTCGACATGTCAATCCGACTTTTTACAAAGTGAGAATGACATTGTCGGAAACGGACCTTTTCGGATTTGGCCCCGTTTCCGACAGCAGCACGCAGATCGGTGCCTATTCCGCCGACCCGCGTGCATTCCGGCAGCTTCCCGACAAGTCGGATTTCCCGGCTTGTCCAAAAAAATGAAGGTCGATTGAATAGGTCGAAACTCCTTCTGACCTATTCCAGTCAGAAACTGCCATCTTTCTGACAAAAGATCAAAAGTTGTTCATGGCAGCTATCAATAGGGTCACTATCGACTTGACGGTACATAACAACAACAGAGCCTAACACATCTGCAGTTTCTTGATAATGCTGATTTAGATTACCTTATAACTCCACAATAATGGGTAAGAGACACAGTACGCAATTGGCGTATGGGGTACCGTAAGGGTACGTATTTAGCGTAGCATACGCTAGGCCGTGATCGAGACGCACATGCGGCACGCTCGCTCACAGCTTAATGCGTGGAGTTGAGCACGCTATAGGCGAGTGACTACCGTAATGCTACGCTATCAGCGTAGCGGACGCTCGAGACCACGAGGATATCACGAGCGGCGCAGACGCTCACAAGATAACAATCAGTAGACCTTGAATGTAACACACAGAAAGGATATTCTTATACTGTAGACCTTGTACTGAAACACTGTAGCGATATAACGCTGCTTAACCTTGTTTACACTAAAGCTGTTTGAGCAATAGAGACGCTCCTATTACCCTCTGCAATATAATGAACACACAATACCGTGCTAAGGATCCAACACCTTTACTAACAAGCTTTAAGTTATATCGAAAAGGGGTAAAACAGTTACAAGTCATACACTACATACTAACATATAATTCTAACAGAATATCTAGACAGAAATATACAATAACGTTACAATCTTAAACTAAACAGAGAGAGAGAGAGAGAATGTGGCCAATACAAACAAAGAGCGAGATAATCACAGAGAATTACTTACACACACACTGGGAACGATCGCAGCGCAGCCTGGTACCAGCCCCGAGTTAATCAATATGAAAACCGTTTGTGGAGAGAGTGGGAGAGCTGTTCAGGCTGGCTGACCTTATATACACTGAGTACAGTATACTACAAAGGGACCTACAATCTCATTGTTCATTGGACACAGGAATGTCTCCTCGCATCATATCAAAAGGTCATAGGTTAGTTTGAACAGGTGGGCTGTGACTATTACAAACAGCTCAGGTGGGTGGGAATCTCCGGATTCCCGCCGCATGGATAATGAACTGCAAATATAGAATATGTCCAGAAACTACTAATGGTCATAACTACACGCAGGAGCGATTAATCTTTACCTAACCAACACCGGATTATTGCTATTAAAATACTCTTCAGTTAGGTACCAGACACAGCTGTTCAACCTTAATCAGACCCTTTGTACCACGTAAAGAGGGATTCCCAAGTCCGTGAACAAGTCACATTAACCAAACTTACAGTTATCATTAAGGGGAACAATATCTATAAAACGAGCTATTTGGTTCTATTATTAAACGATTGAGTCGCCCGCTAGACGCACACAAAATCTACCGTAAATGCACATACCACGCGCTCGAGCGCATGGCCGAGGCGCCATCACGCGGCTGCGTGTATCCGCACGCACGGGAGAGAATGTGCACGTGCAGCAGGCACGCGCATGAGGTGCATATATGGCAACGTGCAGCGTGATATTTTTCTGACTTTGACAGTCCACCCTTTGGCAGTCACCAATAACTGCCATTTCCTGAAAACAGTTCAAAAAGAGAAAAATATATGTCATGTAAAAATAAATTTCTATGATTGGGTAAGGGAGAAGAGAAGAAGGTGGGAAAAAGGTATGACCTAGTGAGATAGTAGAAGCATGTATGTATGAGTCCATGTTTTGAGGGGTCATGTATCATCGTGCCGTACGTGTTTTAAATCAAGCTTCGAGGTATTGCGAAGTATACATTTGAATTCCTTCTTATCCCGTGGTACGAGTCTGTGGATGGGCTGTCAAACTTTACCAAGCTCTTTTCGGCTTTTGGTTGCAACAAAAATGGGGGAGCACATTTTAGTTGATGATACATGAATGGGGGGGATATGTGGGTGCTGATATCTGTGCCTATATTCCCTATCGACTATGTGTGTCATTACCTGAGGGTTGTAGAGGTGAAGATAAGAAGCAATTATGGTAAATGCAGTCGTAAACTATTTGAGTTTAATGTACATTTGTTGCTTGAGGTCTTGTCTTGTGTCTTGTCTCGATGTACATGTTGACTGTAGTCTCCCGATGCTTTTGCTATAATTGCTTGAGCAAAAAGCTTTCTCAATGTCCATAGACTTACAATCTTTGAAGTGTTGGGCTATCGTAAAATTTTAGAGTCACTAGGGAAAATGGAGGTCTATGGCATTGTCCATCAATGGTCTGTGTAAAAGGTTGTCAAATTCTTCTTCCAAGCGGATGTCTTTGTACCTTGGAGGAAAACAAAGGAGAAACGGGTGAAAGAAACGGACCGTGGAATCACAATTTCATCACAACATTGTCTCTATTGTTGGGTCATACATCAAATTAATCGTTGTTAATACAGTGTCCTCCATCACTCGGGCATTACGTTTACACTTCGTTAAAACCCGAACGCATCTAAATATCAGACCGACCAATATGATGACACCCTAGAATACACAAAAGAAATTTCCCTACATCCATGATAATACCTTGGGCCCATTCTCCTAAACCAGAGAACCAATTTCGTGGGTTCAACCATGACACCCATTTGGTCAGCTCATTACCCACAGCAGCAAGGGTTAGATTGTGTTTCCTTCGGAACTCCCATTTTAATTGTAAAATGTCATCCATCTTTTGGTCTATGACCTCGGCTGGGTCCTCCGTGCTGTTTGTAATGTACGTGCAGCACTTGATTCCATATTGAGTTGCCAGGGTTACACAATACCCGCCTGTCACAGCTGTGAGGTAATTGAGAATCATCCTATGCTGAACCAGTTCTGTTTTGTAGGCTTGTAACTCTTTCCCAGTGTACCTAAATGTGTCGTCATACATTTCGGTGATATTGTCTAATAAATTTGCAAGCGCAGATATATATTTATAATTTATCACTCCTCTAGCGGTACGAGTGATATCTAACGCGAGTAGGAATTGAATCCCGGTGGATTCATGGATCAGGTCAGAGGCTGAATGCTCTGTTCTTTCTATCAAGTGCCGTTTAACGATGTGTTCGTAATGAGTGTGAGTATAAGGAGCTTGGGCACCACGGTGAATATCTTTCATTTTAGTGTGGGATACAGTCATTACCTCAGGCAGTACTTTTCCAATATAACATAACCCTTCTGAGTTTGGGGCAAGCCACTTATACGCCTTCCTCCCGCATATGAAATATGCATCATCGGGGAGAACATATGGGACGGAGTGTGACATAACCATATTACAAATTTTCCATGTGAACTCTCCTAGCCCTAATTCTTCCATCTGTTTAGTACACGTATCAGTTTGTACAATCTGTGCACAGTATCCTGGTGATACTTCTCCAACTCGCATGATCCTACTTCCTAAGGTGTACCTATACCGAAAGAATTTCCTATGGTCGGCTATCTGGCGTATAAGTTCTGTGTCTGTGGGCAATCTGTCGGCTCTATGTGAGAATGTCATGGTTTGATTACTCCATGACACTTCCCAATTTCCCAGCTTTCGGGGATTGGAAATGTTAAAGCACACTAAGGACCTATCCACATGATATTGGTGGAGCTTCAAACTAGGAGGATTAGAGATATTAAACCTCTTGTCCACCGGCCTCCCACCACTTAGCTCAAGTACCTCTCCTACCGTTAAAGGGAATGGTACTAATCCTGATTTGCTATGGCCTTGAGGTACTTGAGAGCATACCCAACAGTCTGTCTGATTTAACACTTTACCCACTAAGGAGTGATAGTCACTCAATGGATGCCGGTCCATGTGGACATTAAAACTGGACTGACATTTCTTTATGCACCCATCCTCAACTATATTGTCACAATGCCTACAGATGCAGTTCTCTTCAGCTAACAATCCTTCACAATTCCTTCTGTTGTCAATGCTACCAGATCGTTTTCTGATACTCGCCTTTACTCGGAGATTATGTTGTTCTTGGAAATCTACGCCTGCATCCTGGTCATCAGAACCCATTCCTGATCCTTTCTCGACCTCCATGGTACTCTCACCGAAACAGACTGCTCTGGTCAACATCATGGTCAACAGGAAAATCCGGATCACAGTCTCTTGGGGCAAGTCCATCTTTGAGGAGTAAAAGGAGAAAAATAAGAAGGGGGAAAGGAAATAGGAGGGAGGTGGGAACTGGAGAAAATAACAAATGGGAAAAAGAAATCTGGCTCGACAAGCTTCTAGTCTTGTTATTCTCAGCGCTCAGGTGTCGTCTCAATCCTCCTTGAACAGACACTCTAGTGATACAACCTCTACCGTCTGTTCTTTATCACGGGACCTCTCTGTGTCAGTGACCTTTTTACAATGAGACGAATGGACCCAAGTCTCTCTCTCGGCAACCTTCAAAGCAGTTGTGCTGGTCAATAAGACTTGATATGGTCCTTCCCATCTGTCAATAAGGCAACCTGAGTGTAGAAAATGCCGTATCATTACATAATCCCCAGGTTCAATGTCATGACAATTACTGTCTGGCAAATCAGGAATCACCAACTTTAGATTATCATTCTGATTCCTCAATTGCTTACTCATCTTAACCAAGTACTTTACGGTTACTTCATTGTTACGTTTCAAATCATCCTGGGGGTTAATCATAACATGGGGTTGTCGACCAAACAGAATTTCAAAAGGAGACAGATTAAGAGGGGCCCTGGGAGTGGTTCTGATGCTGTATAATACGATTGGCAAAGCTTCAGGCCATAACAGTCCTGTTTCAGTCATTACCTTGCTCAATTTATTTTTAATAGTGCTGTTAACTCTTTCCACCTTCGCGTTCGCCTGGGGGCGATACGGAGTATGCAGCTTACTATTAATTCCCATCAATTTACACATTGTTTGAAAGACTTCACCTGTGAAATGGGTACCCCTATCACTTTCAATTATTCTAGGGATACCGTACCTACACACAAATTCCTGCACAATTTTCTTTGCAGTAAATACAGCGGTATTTGTGGCCGCAGGAAATGCTTCAACCCAATTTGAAAATACATCAATACAGACCAAAACATACTTTAAATTTCTACAAGGTGGCAATTGTATGAAATCAATTTGTATCACCTGGAAAGGGCCATCTGTTGGAGGGATATGAGATGGCTCTGTCGGTATTGCCTTTCCGATATTCTTCCTCAAGCAGGTGAGGCATGTCATCGCTCTCTTACCCGCATGGGAAGAAAATCCTGGGGCGCACCAATAAGCTCTTACTAGCTTGCACATCCCTTCTTTGCCTAGATGAGTCAGCCCATGTGCTGCTTCCGCTAGACTTGGAAGGTATGCTCTTGGTGCCACTGGTTTACCATGTCCATCTGTCCAGAGTCCTGAGGACTCCTGGTCATATCCTTTTGACTTCCAAACTGCCTTTTCCTGTGGGGAACACAAATTTTGCATTTCACACAATTTCTGTGTGTTTACAGTATTAAATACCATCAGTCGTGTACTATCTGTTTGTATGGGGTTACTAGCTGCTGATTTAGCAGCTTCGTCTGCTCGGCTGTTACCAAGTGATACCGGGTCTTGGCTATATGTGTGAGCTTTACACTTGATAACAGCCACTCTGTCGGGTTCCTGTATCGCTGTTAGAAGTCTTTTGATGTGGGCTGCATGCGCTACGGGTGTGCCAGCTGCCGTCATGAAATTTCTGAGGCGCCATAGGGCTCCGAAATCATGGACTACTCCGAATGCGTACCTAGAATCTGTGTAGATATTGGCTGACTTGCCCTTAGCCAATTCACATGCTCTGGTCAGGGCAACCAGTTCAGCAACTTGTGCTGAGTGAGGTGGGCCTAGCGGTTCTGCTTCTATGGTACCTTGGTCATCTACGACTGCGTATCCAGTACACAAGTCTCCCGAGTCCGTCTGTCTGTGACAACTACCGTCAGTGTAGAAAGTAAAATCTACATCTTCCAGTGGGTTGTCACTGATGTCAGGCCTTGCCGTGAAATTTTGGGTCAAATATTCCATACAATCATGCATGTCATCCTCTGTATTAAATCCTCCTTCACCATTACTCTCATCCTCCACCCTTTGTGCCTGTCCAGGCACACCTGGGAGATACGTTGCAGGATTTAATGCACTGCATCTCCTTATGGTAATGTTTACGGGGGCCATCAGTGCCAATTCCCATCTTGTAAACCGCGCTGATGAGACGTGTCTGGTTTGGGCAGAATTTAGTAAGGCTGACACTGCATGTGGTGTATGAATTGTGAGGTTGTGTCCTAGCACTACATCTTCGCTTTTCGTGACTAGCAATGCTATTGCTGCAACGCTTCGCAAGCATGTGGGGAGGGATCGCGCTACCGTATCTAGCTGAGCGCTGTAGTAGGCTACCGGCCTGCTGGCATCACCATGCTTCTGGGTTAGGACACCTGCTGCGCAACCAGCACTCTCTGTTCCGTACAGCTTAAAGGGTTTTCCATAGTCTGGCATACCTAATGCCTGCGTTAGGCACTGTTTTAGTCTTTCAAATGCCATCTCGGATTCGTCTGTGTGCGAGATCCGATCAGGTTTACTTGATGAGACCATCTCCTGCAAAGGTAGGGCTAGTATGGAAAAACCTGGGATCCAGTTACGGCAATACCCACACATTCCTAAAAACGTTCTAATCTGTTGCTGGGTTTGTGGCAGGGTCATGTCACGAATTGCTTGAATTCTATCAGCGGCAAGGTGTCTCAGTCCTTGTGTTAGACAGTGTCCCAAATACTTCACACGGGTCTGGCATAATTGTAACTTGTCTTTGGAAACCTTGTGTCCTGTGTCTGAAAGATGAAACAGGAGCTGTTTCGTATCTCTCAGGGACGCTTCCAATGAATCTGAACACAGTAGTAAATCGTCCACGTACTGTATCAATACTGATCCACTCACTGGTTGGAAAGACTGTAAACAATCATGCAGAGCTTGTGAGAAAATACTTGGACTGTCTATGAACCCTTGTGGTAAGCGAGTCCAGGTGTACTGAACTCCCCTGTATGTGAATGCAAATAAGTATTGACTGTCAGTGTGCAGAGGTACCGAGAAGAAAGTGGAGCAGAGGTCAATTACAGTGAAAAATTTGGCAGTGGGAGGGATTTGCATAAGAATGACAGCTGGATTTGGCACTACGGGGAATTGACTCTCAACTATTTTGTTGATCCCTCTTAGATCCTGCACTAATCGGTAGCCCCTCCCCCCACTCTTTTTAACAGGGAAGATGGGACTATTTGCAGTGCTGGACGTCCTTACCAGAATGCCCTGTTGTAGCAAGCGCTCTATTACAGGGTAAACTCCTAACTCCACCTCTGGCTTCAGAGGATATTGTGGGATTTTTGGAGCTATCCTACCATCTTTTACTTGCACAACTACTGGGGCTACATTTGCCATCAATCCAGTGTCTTGTCCATCTTTGGTCCAAAGTGACTCCGGTATCTGGGAAATCATTTCTTCTACCTTGGACGGACACCTATTTATAGTAACGGTGTGTGACATTAATCTTGTTGGGGAGTCTAGCATATCCTGCGCTTCCTGAGCGTGGTTTTCGGGTATGTCCAAGAACACACCTTCAGGAGTACAGTATATGACGCATCCCATTTTGCACAGTAAATCTCTCCCTAAGAGATTAGTCGGAGCCGATGCAGCCAGCAGGAAAGAATGCTTGGTATGCAAAGGCCCTATCGTAATCTCTGCGGGTTTGCTTAAAGGGTAGTGCTGTACTACTTCTGTTACTCCCATGGCTGGAATTGTTTTACCAGTGGTTCTCATGCCCACGGTCGAATTTATCACTGACTTGGCCGCCCCCGTATCTACAAGGAAATTTAGAGATTTACCAGCTACATCAATTGTGACCTCGGGTTCACTTCCAAGGTTCGCAATTAATTTTACTGGCTGTAGATTACAGGTGTGGCCTCGCCCCTATGGTGCGTGGTGGCCTCCCTGTATCGCGCTGGCAGCTATTACCTGTGAAGGGGGTAAATGGGATCTATCAGTGACTTGCCAGTCTCTTTTTGGGGGATACCTTTTTGTTTCCCCTGCGTGTGGCTCATAACTCCGTCTCTGCGGTCCTTGCTCCCAATATCGTGTGTCATGTCGTTGTCTAGGGGGTTGGTATGATCTTTGTGCATTCTTTGATTTACAGTCTCGTGCAAAATGTCCCTCTTTATGACAATAATAACAAGTTACCACATTTGACTTACCCACAGGGGTCGGAGATTTATACAGAGATGGCCTTGTGGTCAGGGCCTGTATACTTACGGCCATTAACTTATCACTTTGTGACTCCCTGTGTCTGGTGATATTCCGTTCATGATCAACAGCAGCCTCTCTCAAAGTAGCCACCGACAGACCTCGCCAACATGGTTGGGTGGTCTGTACCCTTGTCTTTAATACTTCTTTTAAACCTTCCATTAACACAGATACTGCTACTGCTCTATGATTTACATTTGTCGAAATATCTTCTATGCCTGTGTACTTAGCCATTTCCTGTAGTGCCCGATGAAAATAATCAGCAGCTGTTTCTCCCTCTTTTTGTTTGATGGAAAAAAATTTATTCCATTTGGCAACAGCTGGAAAATACTCTTTTAACTGTAAATTTATTCTCTTTACATTATCTTGATTGTACACATCCGTAAGGGGTACATCTTCATCTAATTTACAGTCAGCTAAAAATCTTGCAGAGTCGATATTGGAGGGTAAACATGCCCTCAGCAATATCTGCCAGTCTTTGTTGTTGGGCTCCACAGTATTTCCTAGATCTCTAATGTATTTCTGACTAGCAGCTAGATCTTTCCTAGGATCAGGGAATTCAGACACCATTGTTCTTAATTCCATTCGGGTAAAGGGGCAGTGCATGGCAATGTTTCTGACAGGAGTGATTCCTGAAGTGTCAGTTTTCCCATTTGGCACTGCTATTACCCTAACGGGATTAAGTCCAATAACATCCTTCTGAGTAGATTTTACAACATGTGGTGAAATGGTTTCAGCATAGTGTATGGTGCCGTACTTACCGGATGATACGACCTCACCTGTCCCTCCGCTAGGGGGCTTTGACGCTAATCTTACGGGTTGGGCCGTGCCCACTGTTGTTTCTGCTATGGTGGCTGCTAGAGAGAGTGCCGATATTTTTGTTGGCTCATCCTCTTGATCACACTCCTGGGGAAAGTTTAAAACAGGGTACAGCTTGCACGGGTTAGTATTTGCATCGATAATCTTAGTCACATTATTCTTAACATTTATACAGTTACTAAGTGCATGTTTATCATTCACCAGTGTGCCATTCTCTGTGACCACCTGCTCTCCCGTTATGTATGGTGGCGGTGGCGCCGTGGCTATCAGTTTCTTGATAGGGTTAGATCCAGCCGCCTGAGCCAATCCTCTCTGTATTTTACCCTCCTGCTGCCATAACTGTAAATAGTCATAATGTTTGATTCGTCTCTTTGCAGATTTAATGAGACATATCCTTCTCCTTAGATTTTGCAACACATCTGGGCTAAAACTGCCTACCCGTGGGAACTTTTCCCCATCGTGCACAGTCATTCTTTCCCATTCATCACACAAAACCTCTGTGTGTGATCCGTATTTCTCACACATTACATACCTTGCCGACCCGATTGGTCGGTTTATTAAGTCAACCCGAACCGAGGTTGATCGCCCCCTACCTGAACAACTGGCCCCCATCCTTGCAGGTGTTGCTTTCACTACCTCTGACCTTCAAATCAGGGTCTTCAGCAAACCCTTACAAAACCAAGATGTCTGGGGTAGGCCGGCGGCGAAGTTTACCGAGTACTCAACTCACTCGCCCACGTCGACCAATACGCCCACACACTGCCTTAGCGCTGGCGTACTCAACCTAGGGCCCCTGCGACCTGAACCTCTATTTACTGGAACATGTGGGTGTGATCCGAAGAGCAATTAACCCTTTCCAGTGACTATTGGTTGTTGGATAGTTCCCAAGTGACTAGCGAACTTCCCTTAAAATAAAAAAATATTACACAAATCACGTTAGAATGTACAAATAGCGTTTATGACCCCTCTAGCGTACGTAAATGGTACTGGGTCAAGTTACTAACTAATGCACACAATTACGTGCGGTACAATCGTTCTGCACATAAGCAACTAATCTTATGTGCGGAGCGACCAGTGGAATCGAAAATTGTGGCTGCGAATTCCTTCAGCCTGAGCTTAATGGCCTATATGGGTTCTGCACCAACCCTTACTGGTGTTGTGCTACTCTTTATCTATAGCGGACTTCTTAGTCTGCTGTACCTGGACCTCCTGGTCTGTCTGGACCTCCTGGTCTGTGCTACAGTAGACCTCCTGGTCTGCTATACTCTAATGCTCTTTTTTTAATGTTTAACAAGGGATGCCTCCCAAGCCACCATGCAGTCACTTACACGTATGTACCTTCACGAGAACTCGATTTCCTTTGGTTCAACCCCAAAAATTAGAAACATATATATATGTATACACACTCTTTCACCTCATATACACTTTACTTTCGTTTCTGCGCAGAAATCCCTTTCATTCAGTAACACAGTCTAGTCCAGATGGGTTGCAAATTAGAGAAGGATCTATTAGCTTAAAATTTTGGACACTGAAATTGACTTGCGCTATTATCGCGTTGCCTCCTTTACGCCTATTTAAAATAATACTATCGTGTGATTTGTATTATGTGGGCGTACCCAGACGCTCCGTTGCGTAATATACGCTCCGTGCGTCGACCCTTGCATCGCGTACACTCGTTCTGCCCCTTGTTAGAGACATGTGTACGCAGGCCAGACACGTCCGCAGTAACACAAATAACACGTGTCTGTTAATGCAAATGATATTTAGCTATAATCATTTACCGAACACCACACAGATTCCACTGTATACACCTTTAACTAGGCCAGGCTGTGTGCGTGTTTTTATAATTACTCCTTTAAGTATTAATTCTAACTTTTAACTACCAATAGCAACAAATCTTTCTCAGCACGTTATCAATTGTGAAATGGCAAACAGGAAGGTGATATGTGAAAATACACAAATGAAAAAGAGATACAGTTGTGTGTGTGTGTGTGTGTGTGTGTGTGTGCGTGCGTGTGTACGCAAAACAGAAATAAACAGTTTAAAAAAAAAAAAAAAACAATAGCGTATTGTTCTTACCTCCGGTTCCGGATCCCACTAGCACTCCTTCATTCTAGCGAAACAGACGCTTATCTAGTCAGCACTACTGTATCCCGATACGAAGGGATACTGCCTTCCTGCCCTTGCTGACGGATAACGTTTGTTTTCGCTAGTGCGGATATGTGGAGGACGGACGAGCCGCCAATTGATAATGCTGATTTAGATTACCTTATAACTTCACAATAATGGGTAAGAGACACAGTACGCAATTGGCGTATGGGGTACCGTAAGGGTACGTATTTAGCGTAGCATACGCTAGGCCGTGATCGAGACGCACATGCGGCATGCTCGCTCACAGCTTAATGCGTGGAGTCGAGCACGCTATAGGCGAGTGACTACCGTAATGCTACGCTATCAGCGTAGCGGACGCTCGAGACCACGAGGAGATCACGAGCGGCGCAGATGCTCACAAGATAACAATCAGTAGACCTTGAATGTAACACACAGAAAGGATATTCTTATACTGTAGACCTTGTACTGAAACACTGTAGCGATATAACGCTGCTTAACCTTGTTTACACTAAAGCTGTTTGAGCGATAGAGACGCTCCTATTACCCTCTGCAATATAATGAACACACAATACCGTGCTAAGGATCCAACACCTTTACTAACAAGCTTTAAGTTATATCGAAAAGGGGTAAAACAGTTACAAGTCATACACTACATACTAACATATAATTCTAACAGAATATCTAGACAGAAATATACAATAACGTTACAATCTTAAACTAAACAGAGAGAGAGAGAGAGAATGTGGCCAATACAAACAAAGAGCGAGATAATCACAGAGAATTACTTACACACACACTGGGAACGATCGCAGCGCAGCCTGGTACCAGCCCCGAGTTAATCAATATGAAAACCGTTTGTGGAGAGAGTGGGAGAGCTGTTCAGGCTGGCTGACCTTATATACACTGAGTACAGTATACTACAAAGGGACCTACAATCTCATTGTTCATTGGACACAGGAATGTCTCCTCGCATCATATCAAAAGGTCATAGGTTAGTTTGAACAGGTGGGCTGTGACTATTACAAACAGCTCAGGTGGGTGGGAATCTCCGGATTCCCGCCGCATGGATAATGAACTGCAAATATAGAATATGTCCAGAAACTACTAATGGTCATAACTACACGCAGGAGCGATTAATCTTTACCTAACCAACACCGGATTATTGCTATTAAAATACTCTTCAGTTAGGTACCAGACACAGCTGTTCAACCTTAATCAGACCCTTTGTACCACGTAAAGAGGGATTCCCAAGTCCGTGAACAAGTCACCTTAACCAAACTTACAGTTATCATTAAGGGGAACAATATCTATAAAACGAGCTATTTGGTTCTATTATTAAACGATTGAGTCGCCCGCTAGACGCACGCAAAGTCTACCGTAAATGCACATACCACGCGCTCGAGCGCATGGCTGAGGCGCCATCACGCGGCTGCGTGTATCCGCACGTGAGAGAATGTGCACGTGCAGCAGGCACGCGCATGAGGTGCATATATGGCAACGTGCAGCGTGATATTTTTCTGACTTTGACATTCTATAGGAAGGTCTAAGGGGTATTTTCAATTACAGTTGGAAACTGCCATCTTTCTGACAAATAGATGTACGGCGACTGCCAGAGATGAAGCAGTAGCACGCATCAGCGCTCACCGCTCATCGCTTGTGCATACACACTGGGCGTCTTTGAGCTGAAAGCAGCTCAAAACACCAAAAGTGACCTGCTTTCAGCTCAAAATCGCCTAGTGTGTATGGGCCTTTATGAGACTCCTGACACTATGACTGCAGAAGCATGTAGGTACTTCCATGGTTTTCTGTATGAAACTGCACTCCCAGCATGTCACTTGGACCAGGAATATGGCACAGTTTTGGTGGTGCAGTCTGCTCTTATTTATGCAGCAATGGATTGCAATGGACCACCAGGTTCACTGGACTCTTGAGACCCACTGTCATCACAATTTGAGATAAATGTTTTATGGAATGTATTTTGAGAAGCATAAAAAACATTGGAATAACTTCTAGGAAGTAATTATTGCTGAACATTCCAGTCTGCCTGTTCTCTACAGTAGTTAAACAATTTCTAACATAATGGTGTGTCTGCAAAGGAGCAAAACCACAGATGTTTACAAAAATTGGGTTGCAGAAAAAAATGAATAAAATGTCAAGGAGTCTAGTTTAATGTCATTCCTTGTTCTGGTGCAATGTACAAAATAGACTATACATTCAGTTATAAGAATTTCAGATTCTGCACTCAAAAATATACCATGTACATAGAAGAGGCAACAGGACAGGATATCTATGCAGTGTGTTTGTTTATTATGAAAGCAACACTGGAAGACTATACCCCACACCCCTCTCTGGTCCTTTTCATACCTAAAAGATTCTAATTACAGAATATATATAAGCTTTACCGGGGGAAGTGTTCAGGGGGAGGGGGGGTTTGGGGGGGGGGGGGATGCTGGGGTTATGGGGAAGACACCGATAAGGGGGCTGCCCAGTGTATCTGTATAGCGCTATCACTTTTTTAACCACTTCACTGCCATGGTCACATGAGATGCGATTACTGCCAGATGATAATTGACTGACACGTCCCATGCAACTGTGCCCTCCTCCTATGTCCTCTGTCATCTTAAAGAATAAATAAATTCTCCACAGAGCTTATTTTCTGATGTAGCAGATTGTGACCATGACTTCACATGCCCATTTGGTGCTGCAAAATGCAGTGTTATTCTGTAGCGTATACACATACTTGCCCACTTTAAATATCTCCTCTCTTCTGGGGGGTTTCTACAGAGGAGGGGGCCCGTGTGCACCTCCGGGTGGGACCCCTCCTCTGCACGGTGCTGTAGACTCCGGCACTGTGCCGGAGTCTACTGCGCAGGTCTCCAGAAACAAGGCGCCCACCATGATCCGGAGACCAATTTGGCTACCGCGCATGCGCAGCGGCCATTTTGGCTGCGATTTCTGGCGCGATCCCAGCTCCTGCTGCTGGACTCCGGAAAGGTAAGTATTAAAATGGGTGCAATGGGTGCGGTGTGAGCCCCCTGGACCCAGGGACCCGTGTGCACCGCACCCATTGCACCCATTATAAAAACGCCAATGCCTCTCTGGGAGAAGCCCAGAAAGGAGACACTGCAGGAGACTTTGGGGGCGGGGCCGGGCTATGACGCGATCATTTTTAACCCCTTCCCCACCCCACGGACTCACGTATATGGGAGTTTATCTCTTCATCCTGCACACATCACTAGGGTGCAAGCAGGATGCGGGAGATCTGCCTACGCTTCCGGGGGTGTGGGGGGCTTCCCAAAAAAACGGGAGCCTCCCGCAGCTTCCAGGAGAGTAGGCAAGTATGCGTATACATCAACTAGAAAGTGCACAGTGGAGCACTGAGAACTATTCTGGCAATTTTTTGTGAGTGCAGAGATCACTTGCTGCAGAGGGACTGGGACAAACTCTGCTGTGCTTTGTATTATGTGGAGAGGGTAGATTAATGCCACTGATGGATCAATTGTCGTTAAGGGTAGGGGGAAGGTAATGCTACTGAAGGATCTTTTACTATTGGTAAGGTAATGCTACAGTGGGGACATATGGACACTGGGGGGATAAGGGCAATGCTACAATAAAGACATATGGATACAGCATATAATATACAAAATAAGCAGTTTATTCCAGATATCCAACTCTACCGGTTTCACAGCATACAATATAAATTCATATCAGGCAGCTAATACCAGACTATTATAGGGGGATATGTACTAAGCCTTGGAGATTGATAAAGGGAACAGAGCTAAAGTACTAGTCAATCAGCTCCTAAATGCCATATTACATGATATGCTTGAAACATGACAATTAGGAGCTGATTGGTTGGTAGTTTATCTTTGTCCACTTTATCATTAGTAAATCTGCCCTATGTATCAGTGACGTGCAGTGAGGTAAGTGGCTGGAAGGCACTGGCTAGTACCAGAGGCAGATTTACACACACACATATATATGAACCAGAGGGCTCGTGGGCATTATACAAAGGAGATATGTGGACAAGGTAGGCAGGTGAGGCATTGTCTCACCTGTCATACTCTAGTATACTCCAGAGTTTTGACTATAAAAGTGATTAGAATATTACAAAGAAGATATTTATAATATCTCCTTTGTATTTGCATATAATTTTTATAGTCAAAACTCTGGAGTGTACTGGAGTATGATAAGAGAGGCTCAGCCTCACCTGACCACATGTCACTGCTATGTATTATATAAATCAATCACACAATGTAACTTAACTTACATTTACTGTGCAGAGTGTGTCATATAAGCTCTCATGGAATATGTATGGTCAGGGTTGGACTGGCCTACGGGGGTACAGGGGAAACCCCCGGTGGGCCATCTGTCTGGGCCCCCACCTCCTCCTCTAGGAATCAGGTTCCAGACTATGTTCTTGAATTATACATTATACATATGTTACCTTATACTGTATAGGACTATGGTTTATTATCTACAGTCCATTTCTGTTATTAATCTGCAACATAATCATTTATGCACTAACAGTATTTCTTAAATATATTTATCAAAGTGCTCAGCTTATGCATTCTCTAATGGTTAGGAAAACCAATGTGGCAGCTGGCCACACCCCATCTAGAAACTGGCCACACCCCTAAATATGGGTCCCTACCACTGTGTTCCCCCGGCGAGCCCTTCATGCCCCAGTCTGACACTGTGTATGGTTGCTGGGTAACTAACAAGGGAGGGCTGACAAATTATTGTTTGAGAGGCAAATACAAGTATGTGGCCTTAGGGGTAATTCAGAGTTGATCGCAGCAGCAAATGTGTTAGCAGTCGGGCAAAACCATACGCACTGCAGGGGTGGCAGATATACCATTTGCAGAAAACGATAGACTTGGTGGGTTATTTTGTTTCTGTGAAGGTTAATACTGGCTGCTTTATTTTTACACTGCAATTTAGAATTCAGTTTGAACACACCCTACCCAAAGCTTACTCTTTCTGCACATGTTATATCTGCCCCCCCCTCCCTTCAGTGCACATGGTTATGCCCAACTGCTAACAAATTTGCTGTTGCGATCAACTCTGAATTAGGCTCCTAGTCTCTCCTGTCAATGCACCGGCAATGGAGAGAAATATGGGTTTGCCTAATGTGGTTATATATGACCAATAAAATACAGTATACGGGAAATTGTTATGTCAAAGAACAATAATCAACTAGTATACCCATCAACTGCATCTTAGTAGTATTCACAGCAAAGCCTATTATAGCCGGGGCACCCTGAACATCGTGGGCTGACCTACTATGAATTGGTCTCCAACATGGCGGCCCCCAGTGCTGCAGACACACCAGAGAAGGGGCTCTTGCTCAGGCAATCTCCCTGCACAGTGCTCCAGAACATGGGATCTTACACAGGCAGCCTCCCTGTACAGTGCTCCAGTGACAGCAGGCTGCACAGTCACCAGCTCCCTCTCAGCTGCAGCACTCCAGCGGCCCTCACAGACCTCCGACGCCGCAGCGGTAGCCATCTGACAGAGAGCCCCCTGAGACCATCACCGGAGGTGAGTCCTCAGTCCATGACAGTACCCCCCTTTTTAGGGTGGACACCGCACACCCTCGGACTTTGGTAGGATTCTTGGCATGGAAGGTACGGACCAATTTTGGTGCATGAACATCTTCAGCAAACACCCAGGATCTTTCTTCCGGACCGTATCCCTTCCAGTCTATGAGATACTGGACACGACCATATCATCTGTGGGAATCCAGTATACTTTTAACCTCAAACTCCTCACCTTGCATGGTTTGAAATTTAGGAGGTCTAGGCAGGGCTGCATGAAAGCGATTGAGCACTAAAGGTCTTAAAAGAGAAACATGAAATGCATTGGGAATCTTCAGATAAGATGGTAATTTTACTTTGTAAACCACAGGATTAAGGGGGTAATTTAGACCTGATCACTGCTGTGCATTTTCGCTCAGCGGGCGATCAGGTGCAAACTGCACATGCATATACGTGTCACATGGGTACAAAGCGGATCGCCGCTCAGCGATGGGTTTGTGCGATGGATCCGTTTGCACGGGCGATCACAAGGAGATTGACAGGAAGAAATCGTTTGTGGGTATCAACTGACCGTTTTCAGTGAGTGCCTGGAAAAATGCACGCATGTGAATGCATTTGCAGGGAGGGTTCCTAACATCAATTCTGGTCCCATACAGGCTGATGTGATCGCAGCGGCTGAGTAAATCCTGGGCGGCGCAGAGACTGAACAAAATCTGTTTGTACAGCTCTGCTACACATGCGTTCACACACTTGCACAGCTAAAATACACTCCCCTGTAGGCGGCGACTGTCTGATCACAGCAGTGCAAAGATCTCTTGCTAGCGATCAGGTCTGAATTAGGCCCTAAGTACTTTTTCAATAGGAAACGGTCCAATGAATCTAGGAGCAAATTTTTTCGAAGGAACTTTGAAACGTAAATTGCGTGTGGAGACCCAGACTCTATCCTCTACTCTAAGGTTGGGAATGGCTTTCCGTTTCCTATCAGCAAAAGACTTGTAACAAGCAGATGACTTGATCAAAGCTTTACGTACTTGTCTCCAATTCTCAGAAAACTGTCTGAGTGCATGATCCGCTGTAGGAACCTCTAAAGCTGGTAAAGCCTGGAACTCTGGAACTCGAGGATGGAATCCATAGTTTGTAAAGAATAGAGTAGATCCCGAAGAAGTATGGTATAAAGTGTTATGAGCAAAATCTGCTAGTGGGAGGAAATCCAGCCAATTGTCCTGCGAGGAAGACATAAATAAATGTAGGAAGGTCTCCAGATCCTGATTTACTCTTTCCGTTTGTCCGTCTGATTGGGGCTGATAGGCGTATGTAAAGTTCAACTTTCTTCCAAAAGAAGAGCAGAGAGATCTCCAAAATCAGGCAACAAATTGTGGTCCACAATTGGAAACAATTTCAGTGGACATTCCATGTAGCTTAAAGATTTCTGAGATGAATAACTTTGATAACTGAGGTGCAGATGGAATACCTGTCAGGGGTATGAAATGTGCCATTTTCGAAAAATGATCAACAACAACCCAAAGTGTTTCGTCCTTTCGAAGGCGGTAAATCAGTGATAAAGTCCATAGAGATATGAGTCCAGGGTTGAGTCGGTATGGGCAATGGATGCAGAAGACCTGGAGGTGAACCTTATGGACTCTTATGCTATGCACACTTTGGGCAGGCAGCTATGAAATCTTGTACATCTGCTCTCCGCTGGGGCCACCAATAAGAATGCTGAATGAATTTTTTGTTCTTAAGTCTCCCTGCATGACCCATAAAGGAAGAATTATGTGCCCATAATAGTTTCTTCCGGAGCTCCGGGGCTACGAAAATTTTCCCTGGAGTTGGAGTGAGCTGAGTTGCACAGAAAGAGGCTGGATCCAAGCGTAAGAGGGAGTGATTTTTGTACATGCGTACACAGGCATATCATCACTGCAGCTGAGTATATATTAAGATTATTTGGGGACCACTTCTGTGGGTATTTATTTAATTAATATTTTTAAAAAATTAGCGCCAAGAGACATATTTGTGGAGTTATAATTGGATCCAAGATGAGTTGTTTTCCTGAGAAATCTGTGGGTTCGTTGGAGCTTAAAGAACGAGAGTGTCCGACTTCTTGTTTAAAGGACGAGGTCAATAAAAGAGCTTGAAATTTAATTGTGTGAAGAAAAGGGCCCTCCTGGCCTGTCGTGGATTGAGACACTGAGCTGTACGCAAATATAACAGATTCTTATGATCGGTGTAAACAGCAATAGGATGTAAAGCTCCTTCTAACAAGTATCTCTGCTCTTCAAAAGCCAACTTAAAAGCTAGCAATTCCTGCTCACCAATGGAGAAGTGTCACTGAGCGAATGAGAACCTTCATGAGTAGTAACCACATGGATGAATCTTCCCATCTTCAAAGAGTTGAGACAGTATTGCTCCTACCCCTTCTGTGGAAGCATCCACCTCCATTATGAAGGGTCGATTCAAATCAGGTTGATGAAGGATGGGAGCTTTGTAAAAGCTTGTTTCAGGGTTTCAAAGGCTGCTATTGCTTCTGGCGGCCAGCAGGATGGACTTGCTTCTTTTCTGGTGAGGGCAGTAATGGGAGCCACAATGGCGAATAACCTTTGATGAGTTTTCTGTAGAAATTAGCGAACCCCAGGAACCACTGAATACCCTTCAAAGTAGAGGGTATGGAGCAGTGGTGGATTGCCTGAACTTTATTTATTTATTATCAGTTATTTATGTAGGACACACACACATTCCGCAGTGCTTTACAGAGAATATTTGGCCATTCACATCAGTGCCTGCCCTAGTGGAGCTTACAATCTATATTCCCTATCACATGTACACACAGACAAATTTATACTAGGGTTCATTTTTTTTGGAAGCCAATTAACATACCAGTATATTTTTGGATTGTGGGAGGAAACCGAAGTACCCAGATGAAACCCACGCAAGTACGGGGAGAATATACAAACTCCGCTGGTTTAGCTGGATCCATCTGTAAATCGCTACCTGAGATAATGTAGCCAAGGAAAGGAATGGAAGGAACTTCAAAGGTACATTTCTCCAGTTTACAATATAACTTGTTCTTCCTCAGTCGGGTTAGCACCTCCTTCACTTGAGCTTGATGAGTCTCCAGATCTTTAGAGAATATTAAAATGTCATCTAGGTAAACCACCAAATACTTGTAAAGCAAGTTTCAAAATAATTCATTGACGTAACTCTGGAAAACAGCCGGGGCATTACACAACCCAAAAGGCATTACTAAATACTCGTAATGCCCATCCCGAGTATTGAAGGCTGTCTTCCACTCATCCTCTTGGTGAATGCGAATCAAGTTGTAGGCTCCACATAGATCTAACTTAGTGCATATCGAAGCCCCCTTCACCCAGTCAAACAATTCTGGAATCACCGGCAGGGTATACCGATTCTTGAGAGTTATATCATAGAGTCCCTGGTAGTCAATGCAGGGCTGTAGACCTCCATCTTTCTTTTTTACAAAAAAGAATCCTGCTCCTGCAGGGGAGTAAGATGGTCTGATAAAGCCCTTAGCTAAATTTTCTTGGATATACTCTGACATTGCTTGTATCTCTGGTAATGACAAAGGATAAATTTGGCCCCTGGGAGGAGTTTTAACTGGTATCAAGTCAATTGGACAGTACCATTTCCGATGAGGTGGCAGAATGTTGTGCTTATTGCAGACACCTAAAAAGGACCGGTAAGCAAGGGGAAATTCAGAGGATTGTGTTGTGCACAGTGGTGTCACTGTTGTTGAACAAGTGTTGAAACAGGTTTTACCCCAGGAAAGAATCTCCATGGTCTGCAAGTCAACTTGTGGATTGTGTTTTTGCAACCAGGGGAGCCCTAGGATAACATTATGAGAGGCTTTAGGAATCAAGAGAAAGGAGATGACTTCAGAATGCAGTGCCCCCACCTTGACTTTGAATGGGACAGTACGAAGGGTAATGACACCGTCAGGAATACGACTACCTTCCACTGCTGTGATGGAAACAGCCCAATCCAAAAGGATTGTCTGAATTCTGGCATGCTGAATCAGTGCAGAAGAGACAAAGTTCTCCGCAGCACCAGTCAAACAGTGCAGAAAGCTCGAAGAAGGAAGGTGGGACTTCCAGGCAAATGTGCAAGACAGGTTCCTTCCTTACACATGATTCCATGGAAACTCCTAGCTTAACCTCTTCTGAATAAGCTAGGAGCGGTAGTTTCCCGGCCGCAGGCTACAGAATTTAACAAAATGATCAGATTTAACAAAATGATCAGATGTACATGCAGAGATTTTCCTGGTGATGGCGTAGGCACTCCTCATTAGAAAGACGAGATTGATTGACCTGCATTGGCTTCTACGTGGGAAGTGAGAGTTGTCGTGCTGGAGAGTCCTGCTGGAGTCTTGAACGTAACCGAAAGCTGGGGCGCTCTGGCTTGGACTTTTCTAAGCATCGTTCCCTTTATTGAAGGTCTACTTTGTTGCACAAGTATATTAAATCATCCAACTTGGCAGGAACATCTCGCGTGGTCAAGTTGTCTTTGATTTTATCAGATAACCCGTTCCAAAGCGCGGCAACCAACGCCTCTTCATTCCAATTTGGTTTGGAGGAGAAGGTGCAAAAAGTAATGACGTACTGACTGACAGAGCGAGATCCCTGGCAAAGACGAAGAATATCCCTTGAGGCTGAAGTAGTTCTGCCCAGCTCATTGAAGATCTTGCGGAAAGAGGATACAAACGCAGAGTAGTTCGAAAGAATAGGATCGGCTCTTTCCCATAGAGGAGACGCCCACTCCAATACTTGACCGGTCAATAGAGAAATGATATAGGAAACTCTTGTTTGAGGAGATGGGAAACTGGCAGCCTGTAATTCAATTGAATCTCACACTGATTTAAGAATCCTCTGCATAACTTCGGGTTCCCATCAAATTTACTAGGAGGTGGTAATTGTAGGCGAGATACTGGAAGTGGCGCTGGCGGTGTTGACACTGGAGAAGTTTCAGGAGCTGGAACCTGAGATGACATAATAGCAACATAAAGTGCATCAAGGCGATTAGGCATAGATTGCATGGCTTGAACCAGTTGTATTTGCATAGATTCTTGTCCACTTAAATGAGACAGGATATCGGCTGTGACATCACCTCCAGATACTTGCTCACCCGTCGGATCCATGTGGCCAGTGCTTACTGTCACAGCCAGTAGAATTTGTGAATCCGTCGGATGTGTGCTAGTGGTAGAATTGCATACCTCTGCGAGGAGAAAACGATGAGGACGAATGAACTTTCTTCTTAAATGCTTTTATTAACAAAAAGACATATAAGAGCAAATGTTTAAAGAACAAAGATGAAGAATTCCAAAAGACTAGGATGCAGAGTATTTATGGGCAGAGTTATTGAAAGAGTCCATATAATAAATGATTGTCTGATATGGCTAGTGAATACTGAAGAGTTTGTACATTGGATAGTTTTTAAAATGTAATTGACACCTGCCATGCGTGAAGTTTTGTTTGAAGAACCACTTAGCATAAAATCTTTAAAGCTTGATTATTTTAAAGCATGTGTTATTTACATATTCACTATTTTCAATGTGGTCAATGCGTTCACATTATAATAAGCATTTCTAATTAAATCTTGATATTTATGTCACAGTCACTTGTCGGCTAGTGTGCCTATGTTTAGCTCAGTTTCCTGTATAAACGCTTGGTGGTGATGTTTGCCTAAATGAAGCTGCATGAAGTCATTGTGATATTTATATTAAGTATGCTTCTGTCTTTCTATTTCTATGACCTAACTGATTGTGGTTTTGGTCTGGTTGAGAATTTATTCACGAGGTGTGCTTCCGGATTAGCAAAGAAAACTAGTGCCAACCAAACATGTTCATGACAAAATTATTCTGTCTTATTATTTTTATTATTATTAATAATAATAATAATAATAACAACAACAACAACAACAACAACAACAACAACAACAACAACTATAGTATACAGTTGTGCACAAACATTTGGACATTCCAGGTAAAATTATGCAATTCACTAAGGGCCTAATGAAGAGTTAAATGCAATTTAGCTGCAGTTTTGCCTGCTTTCCATACACATAAACAATGCGTATAAATTTCATCATCCTTATCATTAGTACATGCTTGCACCATGTGTATTTTAGCTTACAACTAACTATGCCTAGCCTGCAATGCCATCGACAGGCCCTAACTGAACTTTGCCTGCATAACACCCCTGAAGTCTCCAATGGAGATGTTACTGAAATGTGTGCAACATAGAAGATACTTACATAGTAGACTTGATTCCAGAGCTTGCACAGTGCAAAAAGGCACAAAATACAAAAACAAGCATTTATTCAACTCTGCACAATCCCTTAATCTCTAACAATATCTAACCTTTCAGGATGCTATTCTCAGCATATATGGGTTCCTCTAAAGCTGTGTTTTCCAACTCCAGTCCCCAGGGACCCCTAACAGCACGTCTACAGAGTTCCTCAGTATCATAAGTCAAATAATTAGCTTGACCTGTGGATGTTTAAACTATGTCATCCAGTAATGAATACACCTGTGCACCAAATAGGAGATCTGGAAATCATGCACTATTAGGGGTCCCTGAGAACCGGAGTTGGGAAACATTGCTCTAAGCAATTGACTGAAAACAGGTACTTAAAATACCTACAATTGACTTTACTAAAGAAACCTATAAAATAATAATTAAATGCTTCCCAGAAACATAAGAGATAGTAAAGAGTGGAAAATTGGCCATAGCAATCAATCAGCATTGAGGTAGCATTTATCAAGTACATTCTATAAAAATGATAGGTAGAAGCTGACCACAGGTGATCACCAGACAATAGTTGCTAATGGGGACTACATAAATTGAAAGAGGGGACACCCCTATTTCATATGTGGATGACCCCATATTTACATACGTAATTATAACAAATACAAAGTACACCAAAAACTACTATCTGTTTCTACAAAGTATTCTGTAATCCATCTATCCACCTCCATTCGCTTCCTTTAAAAAAATGAAATGGAGTAGAGAAAAATGACAAGATGAAAGAAATACACAAGGCCTATTTCTGTTGGATAAAAGGTTCTTCATGTGATGTGTTTGAAATAAATAAATTGTAAAATATACTTCTACTGATCTTTTCAACTAATCAATACTGATATAAAGAGACATTTTACATCATGAACCTACAGAGTATAAATATGAGAAAACCATAGCAATGTGTAAATCTAGCAATGCTTTCACTGAGAGACATAAAAAAACATATTGACCTTCAAAGCCTGGATTATCAGTGCCTTCTAAACCATCTCTTTTCTTTTGGAGTCGAGTGCATCTTAAAGAGTAGCCTTTGAGCTCTTCAAGGTGTTTCTGAATAAGAACAAAGCTAGGTCTCCTGACAGGATCTTTTATCCAACATTTTAGGATCAAGTCCCACCTAAAAAACAAAACAACTTATTAAAAGGTATCATGCTACTACTATACTTTAAGTAATATAGAACAACAAACTCAAACTGGAACTTTTGACTACAAATGCTTTTGCTGGCTAACATCAATTGTACTATTCATGTTAATACTTTATTAGGAGCTGTACAATGAAGTATGTCTGTTTATTTTGAGCTAATTACAGGTGCAAGTTTTTAGGCATTCTTATTCTTAATTAACTGTTTGGAGCTTTTCAAACATTTTTTAGCTTTAAACAATTTAGACACTTTGTGTTAGGATGAAAATGTCAAAGGGTTATCCAATTTCACTTATTCACTCAATGTCAGATTGGGATGCATAAGGACTACCAGTGAGTTAAGGTACTTTGGCACACTTGAAAGTCAAAACGTAATTGGTAAATATATATATATATACACACAGAGAGAGAGAGAGAGAGAGAGAGAGAGAGAGAGAGAGAGAGAAAGAGAGAGATGTGGTTGCGGTATATATATATATATATATATATATATAAATTTTTTTTTTGCACATTATATATTTTCACATTATTATGACCACCATGGACAGCAGCTAGATGGACTGGGAGTGACTCAATAAGGTGCTGATAGGTTGGCACAGGTACATTTTGACTGTGAGTGGCTCCATTGTGGCGTGTCATTTGCCCCTCATGCACCTTCGCAGCCGACGTTCACCTCTCACATCAATGGCACATGGTGCCCCGCAATTTCCACGTCGGTTATTCGGAATGGTTCTATGTGTACAGACACGATACACCTTCACTTCAGCAGCATGCGAACAGTTCTCAAACTGCGCTGTTTCAGAAACACTGCCACCCTTGGCCCAAAAGCCGATAATCATCCTATTTGCAGCTCGGAAAAATCGCCCCTTTTACCTATGACAGCAACAAGTGATATGTGTGCAGACAGCCTATCACACACCTTATATACCTACCAAGCCAGCACACGACATGTGACGTACTTCATCGGCTATGAGGTGGTTATAATAATGTGACACGACCGTGTATATATTGCATTAAAATGTGATCTTTTTGCTGTAAATCAATAATATTATAGATGTTATCACACATTTGTTGTTGGAGTTCACCACTAGATGCTCTAGATAATTTCCTACTGGATGCTCTAGATAATTTCCCATGGGATGCTCTAGATAATTTAATGACCAGTCTGATACTTTATTTGTTAAATATATTCCATGTGTTGCCACTTAGTCAAAATAATTTTAAGCATTAGACAGTACATTGAATATATTAACAATAGCTGTATAAAGATACCAATGATTAAAAATATTTTTTAGAAATGAATATTAAATAAATTACAATTATTCACACTACAAAGACATATAAGAACAGAATTGGTAGAGAGAGGACAAACTGCTTTGCTGAACACACCCCTAATTCTGCTATGGCTGCCCGGCTTATCTTCCTCACCAAACGCACTACGTCCACCTCCCCTCTCCTACAAGCCCTTCACTGGCTTCCCTTCCCTTTCAGAATCCAATTCAAACTTCTCACACTCACTTACAAAGCACTCACCCACTCCTCTCCCATTTACATCTCTGACCTTATCTCCCTTTACTCTCCCACCCGTCCTCTTCGCTCTGCTAATGCACGCCGGCTCTCCTGTCTTCTGACTACTTCCTCCCACTCCTATCTCCAAGATTTTTCACGTGCTGCTCCCTTCCTCTGGAATTCTTTACCTCTCCCCCTCAGACTCTCCACCTCTCTACAAAACTTCAAACGGGCTCTTAAGACCCATTTCTTTACCAAACCCAGCCAAATCTCATCCTAACGCTCTGTTCCACGCTCTCTATGTACCCCATCTGTGTCACCCCTGTCTGTCTACCCCTCCCCTTAGAATGTAAGCTCTCATGAGTAGGGCCCTCTTCCCTCATGTGCTTATCCTTTTCTTACTTTAATAATCCTCAACTGCCCAAATCACGCAGTTTTTTGGCCACCTGGAACTTATCTCTGTCATTTACTGGTGTAGTAATGCTTAGTTACCCTGTACTTGTCCTATATTGTCTTCAACTGTAAGTCACTGTCTTCCTGTTTTGATTATGTGCATATGTACTCTGTAATTGGGCGCTGTGGAACCCTTGTGGCGCCATATAAATAAAGGATAATAATAATAATAATAATATAGTAAACGGAATATATGCAAAAAGATTATAACACTGATAAGCCTATACTACAGGGATGTGATGCCAGAAGGTGTCGCTTTACGGTTAAACAGAAAAGTGAATGTGTGAAATACTACTGACCCCAGCTGGCAATTAATTAGTCATTTGGTACCACTGAATATATATAATTGGTATAATGAGTTATCAGAGAAATTAGCACCTGATACTGAGTCGCACACAATGCCAATGTTCATGTTGCTACAGTACTACGCATGTGTGAAAATCCCCAAAAACTCCTACAGAGCATGCATTACACAGGGTCGAGGCACAAAGGCGCTGTTGTAGAAATGTTTTGGGAAAGTGATAGTCATTCCTGGGAAGTTATTGGGAAGGAGCACATGTACAGATGATCCATCTTATGGGTGTGCCACAATCATATTGGTAGAAGTGGTTACATACACAGACGCTCAGCCGCCCTCACAGGAGGCCATACATAGATGGAGAAACTGCACTTGCCATAGCGCTTGTACAAGTTTGGATTTAAAGACGTACCAATTGGTATTTCAACTCCTATAGATGCTGACAGTGGATGTCTCAGTCCTTGCACATACGGACGCATGGATGTACACCAAGGAAGGTCTTTGTAGTGGCATTTGCATAACGTCATAGACACCGTCGATAGACACAGACACAGGCATGACTATGTCCAACTCTAAATCAAAGCCTTTGTGTTCTTTGTTACTCAACTGTCCCGACTTTGGGATCTATGTGCTAAGCCTTGGAGAGTGATAAAGTGGGTGGAGGTAAAGGAAACCAGCTCCTAACTGTTATTTTTCAAAGACAGCCTGTAATAATGCAGTTAGGAGCTGACTGGCTTTATGCTCACTGTTCTACAGGAGGCACAATTACCCAAAAGGTGTCTTTAGTCTAATTTATGTAGAACTTTCTATTGCCGGGCCTCATAGCAGAATTAGGGGTGTGTTCAGTTACTTCAGTAAAACAGTTTGTCCTCTCTCTACCAGTTCTGTTCTTCTGAGCAGTGAAGACAAAAGAGGATAGCCCTGAAATAATGGTAGAATAGGCACAGGCAAAGGAAAATCTATCACCCTTGCAAGGTCTGTCCAGTTATATCCCCCATCTCACCTCTAGGCCGAGTGTCTACCTTGCCCTCTACAACAGCAGTAGTTTTGCCACTAGAGTGTGGATACAACATTTAATTGACCACTAAAAACCAATATTAAAATTTTTAGATATGAACCACAAAGATAAAATTCATTGTTACTTTTCCTACCCACCTTGTTGCAGGTTGGGTAGATTTAACATGTAAAAACAACAAATGGAGGACTCCTACTCCACTGGCGCAAAAATGAAGCTGCCTAAGTTGCGTCACAACCTGAAATGTCACATTTCATGCACACACATTCAGAATATCAAAAATTGGGAAGTCTCAAACCACAAGGCACATGGTCAACACATAACATGAATAAAATATATATAATATACAATACATCCCTTCTCAAGAGGTCCATTTTTAATGTTGGTTTATTTTCTCCCTTTCCTTCCTGCTTCAAGATGTCGACATGTTAATAATAAATCATAAAGACACCCAGTGGTGCAAGTATGCAGGTACGCTTGGGTACGGAGTACCCTTAAGAATTTGGCAGCAGGTACGCAGTACCACCCACTGCACACTTTGCACCTGTGACTGCCATTACCACAATTATAATGTGCTGCCGAGCAACAAGACCATGGTGTTTGGCAGCATGACGGCGCCTTCCACTTTGTCAGGGCCACAGGAAGCACGACGGTGACGTTATGAAATCACATCATGCTTCCTCTCCTGATGGCTGTGGTTTGCACAGAGAGAGGAGTCTGGGACAGGGCTGGGTGCCTTTTCCCGCAATGTCCAGCTGTTTCCCTTCACTGGGCTCAAGTGACGCATCGGCACTGAGCGGCTTTTGTTCTTCACAGACTGGGCTGCTGGGCATGTCTCTGGCTTCACTGTGTGGGGTAATTAATTTCTAATATAATGTGGACACACTACTATATGTTTCTATTATTATGGGGCATTACTATATAATTATTTTGTAATGTGGACACTACTATATATTTCTATTATGGGGCATTACTATATAATTATTTTGTAATGTGGACACTACTATACATTTCTATTATTATGGGGGCATTATTATATATTTCTATTGTAATGTGGACACTACTGTATATGTTTATTATTATGGGGCATTACTATATATTTCTGTTGTAATGTGGACACTACCATATATTTCTATTATTATGTGGCATTACTGTATATTTTTTTTCGTAATGTAGGACACTACTATATATCTATTATTACGGGGGCATTATTATATATTTCTATTGTAATGTGGGACACTACTATATATGTCTATTATTACGGGGGCATTACTATGTATTTCTGTTGTAACGTGGGACCCTACTATATATATCTATTATTACAGGGTCATTACCATGTATTTCTATTGTAATGTGGGACACTGTATTTCTTTTAATCCGGGGGCACTACTACAGTATATATTCCTATTATAATGGGGGCATTACTATGTATTTTTAAAAAATTGGGGGCATTACAATATATTTCAATTATACTGGGGGCATTACAATATAATTCTATTATACTGGGGTTATTACTATATATTTCTATTATACTGGAGGTAGTACTATTTCTAGTCTTGTCTCCAGAGTGCAAAGAAAAGGGACTATGCTGTGTGGCCACACCCCTAGTGTAATGTAGCCACTCCCCTTAGTGTCATGTGGTTATGACACGTGACCACGGGCATTTCTCGGCACACTCAGTACCACTAAGAAAATATTTCTACTTGCACCACTGAAGACACCTTGATTGTAATAAAAAGATCAACTGTTTAAAGCATGATTCTACCATTTCTGTGTAAATGCAGAAAAGTGGAGACTCATGATACTATTATAAATATCAATGACCACAGAAACATGATGATGGGAGCAGAAGATGGTGCCAACACAGGGATCTTCTTAAAGCCCGCACCTAGTGGAGTATTCCTTAGTGGGACTGGAACCATTGCAGCATGCAGGCTTTGGGTTGAGGGGTATGCAACAACAAGCCCGTACCTGGGATGTAGACCACTTACCATTACCAAGCATTCCACACCTCACCCCCACAGAGAGGACACAGACCACTTACCATCATGATCTATGGGACATAGGCCACTTACCATTACCACCCACACCTAGCAGGACATAGATAACTTATCTACCAACCTACCCCACTCCCACATAGAGAGAGGACTCTCACCACCATCACCCATCAACCCACTGTAGTATAACTGACCACTTACCCCCACACAGCCCCACCCTCAGGTACACTATTACTGCCAGAATTGTCTGCACTTAGGGGGTATGTTGGTGAACACCCTGCACATGCCTATGATGGGGACCCATAAAGAGGGACTGTTAAAGGGGACAGTAGCAGATCTTGCTATGGGCAAGTAGGATTTTTGCCTGGGGCGCCGACGTACGGAAGGCGCCGCCGCTGTGGCAAGATCCACTACTGGTGCCGTCCGGTGCTGTTTAGATGCCCGATGATGTGCGGTGTGCGA
Source organism: Pseudophryne corroboree (assembly GCF_028390025.1). NCBI lineage: Eukaryota > Metazoa > Chordata > Amphibia > Anura > Myobatrachidae > Pseudophryne > Pseudophryne corroboree. The sequence goes on from NC_086447.1 coordinate 509,108,192, forward strand.
TGATGTCATCACACACCGCACTGCATTGTGGGAGCGGCACATAGACGCTAGAGGTCATAATTGACCTCTAGTGTCTATGCGGTGCTATGGGAGAGACATCATGATGTCTCTCCCATAGATCCAAGGAGCGGCTCTGGCAGCCGGGGACGGAGGGCAGCAACAGTCGGGAAGCAGGAGCGGGGATTGTAAGTATTAATTTATTTTTATTTTTATTTTTTATTTTTTGTAAACGCCACAACTAGGGGGCACAACTCTACAGGGGGCACAGTACTGGGGGCAATACTACTGGGGGCACAACTCTACAGGGAGCACAGTACTGGGGTCACAGTACTGGGGGCAATACTACTGTGGGCACAGCTACAGGGGGCATAACTGACCACGCCCCTTCTCAATGACGTCACACCTCTATTTTTCACCCGGGGAGCCGCAAGGTCTAGATCTGACCCTGAAAGGGGTTCATTGGAGGTGAGTTTTATTTTTACTTTTTTCATTTTCCACTGAAAAGGTGGAAAAGTTCCAGCTAAAAGTATGGCACAGTGAAAATTTACATAGTGTAGAAAATGTTGCACAATGCATTAGTAATGAAGAAGAGATAAGCATGTAGGAATGTAGCCAAATATATGTCTTTTTTATAGCAGGGAATTAAATAAATAATATTTCTAGCAGGCAGTATTATATAAAGATGTTCAATAACACAGCGTTTCTTACACACAGAAGCAACAAATATAAATATGTTAGGTGTGATTGTTAACCCAGATGCATATTGAATTTCTGTGTTAGTTCCAGTGTAATGCTAAGAAATTATGGTCAGATGAACCTGTGGTACCGTGTTGCAACTAGGCATCAATGACTGACCACGCACTGGTTTAATGAAGAACTGACATATACCTGTAAACAATTGAAATTTTTTTCATGTTTTTTTTTTTTCAAATGAGTATGTTCTGCCTCATTACTGTTTTTGTGTACAGCTTTCAATGTTTCCTCTCTAGGTGACTTAACATAATAGCAAGTCACAGCTCTGTGGTCTTCAAGGGACAGGATGTAAGAGATCACCTTACTGCCCATGACATTACCTGTTTGTGTTAAATACAAAATTATACTTCACATCAATAGCTTTGTCTGTATTTGCCAGTGGCTGTTCGTCTAGGGAAGACAATTAAAATAAAAAAGCTGCAGTGGCCATTACAAACAGGTAAAGCTACTGAATACACCTAATAATTATTCAATTCTCTAAATATTTAGTGTGTGTGTTTACATGACACTGTCCGCTTAAGTGCCACAATAAGGAAATATGCATTATCATGTCTTTGTTGAAATCTATTTACCTAAAAATAACTGAACCCTAGTTTGCATGCCATAGGTATTTATGACATTTTCCTGCCTCTGTAAAGGGCTATAATATGGTACAACAGATCAATACTATAATAATACATTATTTATATATATATATATATATATATATATATATATGCAAAAGCCCTCACTGACTGACTGACTCACTCACTCACTCACTCATCACTAATTATTTTACTTCCCGATATGTTAGGAAGCTGTAATTTAACATAGGTATTCTTCAGGTGGGTAATAGGAAAACTAGGTAATTACGTTTTTTAATAAATCTCCCCTAAGGGAGGAAAAGGGGCTTTACATAATGACATAATTGCCGATGTGTGGCTTGCAATGCGTGAACGTTAATCAGATCAAAATTTGGATTGCACCTCCAGTGTGTAGAATTTAATAAACCACAAAAATGGTCCTGTCACTTTTTACCATGGCTTAATATTTACTTTCAGTAAAACGTCTCAAATTTACAGCTCTATAGAGTTACCAAATTTTTAACACTCTTTTATATTTCCAGCTGTGAAAAGCTGAAACTCTCGTGCAAAGAACGGGTAGAATAGCTAATATATATATATATATATATATATATATATATATATATATATTTGAAATATTCATAAAATCTAGTTTTCCAGCTATGTTGTGCAGACTAACTCTCTTGGGGTAAAAAAAATCTATGAGGAGCGTGACAGCTACAGTAGTAAGGAGCAGATGTGACAAAGTGCAGTTTGTAAAGCTGGAAAGTATATTTGTAAGCTGACACAGTTCTCTTCAAGCTACAAATGACAAGAGACATACAACATTGCATTAAAGTCCATGAATATTGATGTGTCTAGTAAGTCAGTAGCAGACAGCTTTAATGAAGAGATGGAAGAAGAATATGTTTAGGAAGCTGTCACTGAGCGTGGTATTCTTAATGTTAGCAAGCTATGTGACACTATGTTTAGTGACAAGGTCATAGTAAAGTTGGAAGGTTTTGGTATGCATGTGCAATGTGAGATGGACAGTTGATCTGTTAATGGGAAAAATAGCCTTAAAGAAAAAAAAACACTGAAAGGCTAAAGCATGTAGAGCCAAATATATCATTAGAGGGCAGTATCAACTGTTTGTTCTGGTGGGAAAAAAACCAAACCAATTACACATTAAAGATCATAATAACCATTTTCATATAACAAAATAGGGTGTAATGTTTGTTTGTTTGTTTGTTTGTTTGTTTGTTTTTATTTTACAAAAATATGAAGCTCAGAATCTTCAGTAAGTTAGTAGGTTCAATTAGAAAAGAGTCAGCTATTGCATATTGATGATTACTATAGAAAAAAAAGCATTTTGCTTAAGCCTCATGCATGGTTATATTCCATTTTGCATGTTAGGCACTAGGACAGTGGTTCTCAAACTGTGTGCCCTGGCACCCTGGGGTGCAGCAGGACACTTACAGGTGTGCCCCGGGTTGGTGGTCCAGGACCAATTAAAATTATTTATGGTCAATGTAATAAGCAAAACCAGTCATAACATATGTGGACAAACAGAAGCAAAACTTTTCCCTGACCACACAGTGAAACCTAAGGATGGCATATATAAACACAATTTACTTAATTTTATATTTCTTTCTAAATTTCTCAATCATAAACTTTTGTCCTAGGGGTGACGTGAAAAAAAATTCTGATACTCTAGGGCGCCATGATTCAAAAAAGGTTTGAGAACCACTGCACTAGCATTACAGAAGCATTCAGAGGTGAAAAAATGATCACCATTTACTGCACTTTAATAATAAAATGAGGCGGCAGATGCACCAGTTGACATAAATAAATCCATGCAATGTTTACATTATAGATGCTCATTAAAGACTGACACACTTTCAACTATTGGAAAATGAAAGGAATATACTACGATAAAATAATACAGTGCATGCAAAGTTAACAGTACACCGGTAAAGGGGACGTGGCTTAAAAAGGGGGTGTGATGATATACTTTACTATTAATATTTGCACGCTTCATGGGGGGGGGGTAATTTTAACATGGGGGGTGTACGGGGGAGGACACCCACTGCCTACCTTACTTTATCAGGAAGCGGGTCCCTCCAGTCCGGCCAGCGTCATCTTCCCAGTGATATTTGGGAAGATGACGCTGTCCACGAGAGCAAAGACTCTGGAACAGTGCCAGAGTCTTTGCTTTCTATATGCGGTGCCATCTTGGTGGAGAGGTATCGGACCTGGGCCCCGTCCAGGCCCCTCCGGCAGCCCGGGTACCTTTGGCAGCCCGGGCCTGGATAACTTGTTCCCCCTTTTACCCCCTATCGGTGCAACTGCCTATGCAAAGTAAACAAGCATTTGCAGGTAATGAGATGAAAAGGAGCCACAAACTCTCATGTCATTGTCAAGGGCCCTGGGAGGTGGGAGAGAGGTGGCGGAGGGGGGTATGTACTAATTATCCATTTTTGGGACTGCCAGAGTGTCCTGGCTGGAGCCCAAGCCAGCTGCAGAGGGTGCAAATGTTGCAACATCGCACAGAATATTTTCCAAATATATTTTTGGAGGTGGTGTGGCCATGCCTCCCGGATTAGGTCATACCCCCTTAGTACCTGGGCCCCATGGATATGTCAGTGGCCCTTGTTATTTTCCCTATGCGACCCCCATAGCTTGCAGAAGTCATGCAGAATCAATACTATGATTGCAGGCCATAACCAGGGGTGTGCATTTGTGGGTCAGGGGCCAGCTTTGTAGACTATATGCAAAAGCAGTCAATATTCACCTTGCATGCAAAAAATAAGATTTTACTTACCGGTAAATCTATTTCTCGTAGTCCGTAGAGGATGCTGGGGACTCCGTAAGGACCATGGGGAGAGATGGGCTCCGCAGGAGACATGGGCACTTTAAGAAAGAATTTAGTTCCTGGTGTGCACTGGCTCCTCCCTCTCTGCCCCTCCTCCAGACCTCGGTTAGAGAACTGTGCCCAGAGGAGATGGTCCATACGAGCAAAGGATTTTTGTTAATCCAAGGGCAAGATTCATACCAGCCACACCAATCACACCGTATAACTTGTGATAACAATCCAGTAAACAGTATGACAATAACATAGCATCAGTTCACGCCCGATGCAACAATAACGTAACCCTTATTGAAGCAATAACTATATACAAGTATTGCAGAAGAAGTCCGCACTTGGGACGGGCGCCCAGCATCCTCTACGGACTACGAGAAATAGATTTACCGGTAAGTAAAATCTTATTTTCTCTAACGTCCTAGAGGATGCTGGGGACTCCGTAAGGACCATGGGGATTATACCAAAGCTCCCAAACGGGCGGGAGAGTGCGGATTACTCTGCAGCACCGATTGAGCAAACATGAGGTCCTCCTCAGCCAGGGTATCAAACTTATAGAATTTTGCAAAGGTGTTTGTACCCGACCAAGTAGCAGCTCGACACAGCTGTAGTGCCGAGACCCCTCGGGCAGCCGCCCAAGAAGAGCCCACTTTCCTAGTGGAATGGGCCTTGATCGATTTAGGTAACAGCAATCCTGCCGTAGAATGTGCCTGCTGAATCGTGTTACAGATCCAGCGAGCAAGAGTCTGCTTTGAAGCAGGACCGCCAAGCTTGTTGGCTGCATACAGAACAAACAGTGCTTCTGTTTTTCGGACTCTAGCCGTCCTGGCTACATAAATTTTCAAAGCCCTGACCACATCAAGGGATTTGGAATCCTCTAAGTCCCGTGTAGCCACAGGCACCACAATAGGTTGGTTCATATGAAAGGATGAAACCACTTTTGGCAGGAACTGAGGACGTGTCCGTAATTTCGCTCTATCCATATGGAAAACCAGATAGGGGCTTTTATGTGATAAAGCCGCTAATTCCGACACTCGCCTAGCCGAAGCCAGGGCTAATAACATGACCACCTTCCAAGTGAGATATTACAACTCCACCATTTTCAGTGGTTCAAACCAGTGTGACTTTAGGAAGCCCAAGACCACATTAAGGTCCCAAGGCGCCACCGGAGGCACAAACGGAGGCTGAATATGCAGTACTCCCTTAACAAAAGTCTGAACTTCTGGGAGAGAAGCCAATTCTATTTGAAAGAAAATGGATAGGGCCGAAATCTGGACCTTAATGGAGTCTAATTTAAGGCCCAAATCCACTCCAGTTTGTAGGAAGTGAAGGAAACGGCCCAGATGGAATTCTTCCGTAGGAGCATTCCTGGCCTCACACCAAGAAACATATCTTCGCCACATATGGTAATAATGTTTTGCTGTTACTTCCTTCCTAGCCTTTATCAGCGTAGGGAAAACCTCCATCGGAATACCTTTTTCCGCTAGGATCCGGCGTTCAACCGCCATGCCGTCAAACGCAGCCACGGTAAGTCTTGGAACAGACAGGGACCCTGTTGCAACAGGTCCTGCCTTAGAGGAAGAGGCCACGGATCTTCCGTGAGCATTTCCTGCAGATCTGGATACCAGGTCCGTCGTGTGTTAGGATCTCCTGCTCTGTGCTGCCACGTCGCCATGGCAACCGGGAGGCAAGTGTTAGCGAAGTAACCTGAGCGCAGCTGATACTCCGGTCCGGGTTTTTACTGTGTAGTGGGTACAGGCTCTGTGCACGGCAGGGAATCCGGCGCTGGTTTTGTGCTCACAGTCTGTGAGGTCTGAGTGGGGCGTGGACAGCACCTGCTATATAAACCATCCTCTCAGGCTAGGCAAATGCTGCTGAATCTTTGTTTGTTAGTCAGTTCCAGAGAGTTAGCTAGTACTGTGTGACTTTGTATTTACTTGTTGCTTACTGCGAATAGGCCTTGGGATTCGGTACTTCATTCTGCCAATCCGGACCTAGCAGTAAGACTGGAGTCAGTTTTTTGACCTGCTGGGGTTCTTTTGCTATTCTGTGAACCCAGCAGGTTTGCGGCTGTACTCTCAGACCTGCTTGCTTAATCCTCCCTCACTGTGCAGGGCGTCCAGGTGTCAGTTTAGTGGCAGTAAGCTGAACCTGTGCCCTGCAAGTGGGGGTTAGGATTGTGGATACTCTCCTTGTGTCTATATTTCTATCTCTGACCAAGGAGTTTATTCCCACACCCGTTGGTAACCCTTTGGGGGTTTTTCTGTTGCTCTTAGCAACATCATTTCAGGTGCTCCACATGTTAAATCACTACACATCGCTTCATTGTCCGCTCTATTCCATCTGAGCATTCCTGACACTAGGGAGACACCCAATTCCTGAGCCTTTGGGCTTCTCCGTTCACTTTGTGTTTATTAGTTATTCCATCACCTCCTGTGTATGTTATGTTATACTGTCTGTGAGTTCGTTTGCTTCGCTTCCCTCTCTGTTCATACACCGGTATACTCCTGTTAGCACTGGTGTGCGTAACATATTCAGCAGCCCTACTCCTGTTGAAATTTTGTGGGAATATGGAGCATACCCCTCAAAATACTTTGCAACAGGTGGTCGATCAGGTGCAGGTCCTGACTCGACAATTTAATGAGATGTCCATTAAAATGAACACCCCGCAGGCCGCTAGCGGAGCTCCCGCAGCAGCAGCGGCAAGTTCAGGGGTTAAGGAGCCGAAAGTAAATCTCCCGGATCGTTTTTCTGGAGATCGCTCGCAGTTCTTTTGTTTCAAGGAGAGCTGTAAGCTATATTTCAGGCTTAGGCCCCAGTCTTCTGGGTCGGAGATTCAGCGGGTGGGCATGGTGATTTCCTTGCTACAAGGAGACCCACAGGTCTGGGCATATGGGTTACAGCCTGACTGTCCGTCACTTAAAAGTGTTGATGCTTTTTTTACGGCACTGGGCATTTTGTATGATGACCCTGACAAGATGGCTTCAGCTGAGGCTCAGATTACGGTTCTTAAGCAAGGGCGACGGCCAGCTGAGGTTTATAGTACGGAGTTTCGGAGGTTGGCTCATGATACCCAGTGGAATGACCCAGCCCTGAGAAACCAGTACCGAAGGGGCCTTTCTGACCAGATAAAGGACCAACTGGTACAATATCCCTCGCCTGATAGCTTAGATCAGCTCATGCAGTTATGCAGGTGGATAGACGGCTGAGAGAGCATAGGCTTGAAAGGGAGACCGCAGTTTCCTTTTTTCCCAAGGGAACCTCAGACTCTGAGGAATATTCCGAGGAGCCTATGCAGATTGGGGCTACCCGCCTCTCTTCGCGTGAGAAGACGCGGAGGAGACAGCAGGGTTTGTGTTTGTACTGTGGGAATAAAGGTCATGTTGTAGTATCATGCCCAGAAAAACCGGAAAACTTCAGGGCCTGAGGGTGATGGGAAATATCCTGTCAGGCCAGAAGTCAGAATTTCCTAAAAAGACTTTTCTCATTCCGGTGACTTTGGAGATCCTCGGTCAAACTGTCAAGACTGAGGCCTTTGTTGATAGTGGGGCCGATGGGGTTTTCATGGACCGTCAATTCGCCCTGGAACACTCTGTTCCCTCAGTACCTTTGGCATCAGAGATTGAGATCTGTGGGTTAAACGGGGAACCATTGTCCCAGGGTAAAATTACCTCCTGCACCAGCCAAATTCCTTTGTTTATTGGAGCCACACACTCTGAAAAATTGTCTTTTTATGTGACTGTCTGTTCTTTTGCCCCATTGGTTTTGGGGTTACCCTGGTTAAGGGCCCATAACCCTCAATTTGACTGGGTCTCTGGGGAGATTCTTAGTTGGGGTAGTGATTGTTTCAGGAGTTGCTTGAGCCTTCCAGTCAGGCTCTCGCAGCTAAGTTTGCCAGGATTGCCAGGATGTTATGCAGATTTTGCGGATGTGTTCTCCAAAAAAGTTGCGGAGGTACTACCTCCCCATCGCCCCTATGACTGTGCCATTGATTTGTTGCCGGATGCTAAGCTTCCCAAGAGCAGGTTGTACTCCCTGTCACGTCCTGAGACTCAGGCTATGGCAGAGTACATTCAGGAGAACTTGGCTAAGGGATTTATCAGACCCTCACAGTCCCCAGTTGGGTCAGGGTTCTTTTTCGTGGGTAAAAAGGACGGTTCGTTGCGACCCTGCATCGACTTCAGGGAATTGAACCGTATCACGATCAAAAACTCGTACCCACTGCCTCTCATTTCGGTTTTGTTTGACCAGCTTCGTACTGCCACCATTTTTTCTAAGATTGACCTACGCGGTGCTTACAATCTAATCCGAATAAGAGAGGGGGATGAATGGAAGACTGCCTTTAATACCCACTCGGGGCATTATGAATATTTGGTGATGCCTTTTGGGCTCTCTAATGCCCCGGCAGTCTTCCAGGAATTCATGAACGATGTGCTCAGGGAATATTTGGATAGATTCTTAGTTGTTTATCTAGATGACATCCTAATCTTCTCTCATTCCCTGGAGGAACATCGGAAGCATGTACGCTTAGTCCTCCAGAAACTCAGAGACCACCAGCTTGGGGCGAAGCTGGAGAAGTGCGAGTTTGAAGTCTAGCAAATCGCATTTCTAGGGTATATTATCTCCTCAGAAGGTTTCCAAATGGAGGGTTCTAAGGTACAGGAAGTCCTGGATTGGGTGCAGCCCTTTGTTTGAAGGCGCTTCAGCGTTTTCTGGGCTTTGCGAATTTTTATAGACGGTTTATCACTGGATTTTCGTCTATAGTGGCCCCCTTGGTGGCACTCACTAAGAAAGGGGCGGATGTTGCTCACTGGTCGTGTGAGGCCAAAGCGGCCTTTGCCCGTCTCAAAAGGGCATTTGTCTCGGCCAAGGTGCTGCGACACCCAGATCCAGAGCGTCCTTTTGTGGTAGAAGTGGATGCCTCTGAGATAGGTATTGGGGCAGTGCTCTCTCAGATGGGGGTGTCTGATAATCGCCTTCATCCCTGTGCTTACTTTTCCCGTAAATTTTCGTCTGCCGAGATGAATTATGATGTGGGTAACCGGGAATTGTTGGCTATAAAGGATGCACTCGGGGAGTGGAGACACTGGCTTGAGGGGGCTAAGTTTGTGGTCTCAATTCTCACCGACCATAAGAATCTGGCATATTTAGAGTCAGCGAAGCGGCTCAATGCCAGGCAGGCACGATGGGCTTTGTTTTTTGCTCGCTTTAATTTTTTGATAACATATCGCCCTGGGTCAAAAAACATCAAGGCTGATGCGCTCTCGCGGAGTTTTGCTCCAGTTCAAGAGACCACCGAGGAGCCATTGCCCATTGTGTCCCCATCATGTATTAAAGTGGGCATTACCCAGGACCTCTTGTCATTAGTCCTTAGAGCACAGGAGCAGGCTCCTCCAGACCTTCCGGTAGGTCTCTTGTTTGTGCCTCCTAGGTTAAGACAGCGAGTGTTCCTGGAATTCCATGCCAAGAGGTCGGCAGGGCATCCGGGTATTGCCAGAACTCGGGAGTTGCTGTCTAGGGCAGTGTGGTGGCCCTCGGTGGCTAGGGATGTGGATCAGTGGGTTCGGGCATGTGACGTTTGTGCCCGAAATAAAACTCCTAGAGGGGTTCCTGTCGGCCCATTACATCCACTCTCTATTCCGTCTAAGCCATGGACCCACATTTCCATGGATTTTGTGGTGGACTTGCCCAAATCCTCGGGGATGACAGCCATTTGGGTTGTCGTTGACAGGTTTTCGAAGATGGCGCATTTCGTTCCACTGGTTGGGTTGCCATCGGCCAGACGCCTGTCTGAGTTATTTATGCAGCATGTTGTGCGCCTCCACGGGTTGCCACTTGATGTGGTCTCTGACCGTGGATCCCAGTTTGTGGCCAAATTCTGGAGGGCATTTTGTTCTGATCTCCAGATTTCTGTGAGCTTGTCGTCAGGCTACCATCCACAGTCTAATGGGCAGACTGAGAGGGTGAACCAGTCCTTGGAGCAGTTCCTCAGGTGTTATGTCTCCAAGTGTCATACTGACTGGGTTGCTCATCTGTCCATGGCGGAGTTTGCCTATAACAACGCGGCTCACTCTGCTACAGGGATCTCTCCCTTCCTTTGTGTGTATGGGCATCATCCTAAGGCCAATTCTTTTGACCCCCTGGATTCCACGTCTGGTGGTTCCTTTGTTGTTTCGGTCCTTAGGGGTATTTGGAGGAAAGTGAAGAAAGCCCTTGTGTCTGTGTCATTAGTGACCAAAAGGGTTTTTGATAAGCGGAGAAGACCCTGCAGCTTCAAATTAGGAGACTTCGTCTGGTTGTCCACCAAGAATTTGAAGTTGAGACAGCCATCTCATAAGTTTGGCCCCCGGTTCATCGGCCCTTATAAGATCACCAGGGTTATCAATCCGGTGGCATTTCAGTTAGATCTGCCCCGTTCATTGGGTATCAATAAAACATTTCATTGTTCCCTTTTAAAACTGGCGGTTAGTAATCCTTCTTCCAGTGGAAGACCTTCTCCTCTTCTGATACGGGGTCAGAGGGAGTTTGTGGTTGAAAGGGTTCTTGACTCCAAGATGGTTCGGGGTCAGCTGTCATTTTTGGTGCACTGGAAGGGGTATGGCCCGGAGGAGCGGTCGTGGGTGCGCAGTTGTGATCTTCATGCCCCCAGACTGATACGCTCTTTCTTCTCGCAGTTCCCCGATTAACCCGGTGGCAGGGGTTCTTTGACCCCTCGTCAGAGGGGGGGTACTGTTAGGATCTCCTGCTCTGTGCTGCCACGTCGTCATGGCAACCGGGAGGCAAGTGTTAGCGAAGTAACCTGAGCGCAGCTGATACTCCGGTCCGGGTTTTTACTGTGTAGTGGGTACAGGCTCTGTGCACGGCAGGGAATCCGGCGCTGGTTTTGTGCTCACAGTCTGTGAGGTCTGAGTGGGGCGTGGACAGCACCTGCTATATAAACCATCCTCTCAGGCTAGGCAAATGCTGCTGAATCTTTGTTTGTTAGTCAGTTCCAGAGAGTTAGCTAGTACTGTGTGACTTTGTATTTACTTGTTGCTTACTGCGAATAGGCCTTGGGATTCGGTACTTCATTCTGCCAATCCGGACCTAGCAGTAAGACTGGAGTCAGTTATTTGACCTGCTGGGGTTCTTTTGCTATTCTGTGAACCCAGCAGGTTTGCGGCTGTACTCTCAGACCTGCTTGCTTAATCCTCCCTCACTGTGCAGGGCGTCCAGGTGTCAGTTTAGTGGCAGTAAGCTGAACCTGTGCCCTGCAAGTGGGGGTTAGGATTGTGGATACTCTCCTTGTGTCTATATTTCTATCTCTGACCAAGGAGTTTATTCCCACACCCGTTGGTAACCCTTTGGGGTTTTTTCTGTTGCTCTTAGCAACATCATTTCAGGTGCTCCACATGTTAAATCACTACACATTGCTTCATTGTCCGCTCTATTCCATCTGAGCATTCCTGACACTAGGGAGACACCCAATTCCTGAGCCTTTGGGCTTCTCCGTTCACTTTGTGTTTATTAGTTATTCCATCACCTCCTGTGTATGTTATGTTATACTGTCTGTGAGTTCGTTTGCTTCGCTTCCCTCTCTGTTCATACACCGGTATACTCCTGTTAGCACTGGTGTGCGTAACATCGTGGCCAATCTGGAACAACGAGGATTGTTCTCACTCCTTTTCTTCTTACTATTCTCAACACCTTTGGTATGAGAGGAAGAGGAGGAAATACATAGACGGACCGGAACACCCACAGTGTCACGAGGGCGTCTACCGCTACTGCCTGAGGGTCTCTTGACCTGGCGCAATATCTCTGCAGCTTTTTGTTGAGGCGGGACGCCATCATGTCTATCTGTGGCAGTTCCCACCGACTCACAATCTGTGCGAAGACTTCTGGATGAAGTCCCCACTTTCCCGGGTGTAGGTCGTGTCTGCTGAGGAAGTCTGCTTCCCAGTTGTCCACTCCCGGAATGAACACTGCTGACAGTGCACTTACATGATTCTCCGCCCAGCGAAGAATCCTGGTGGCTTCCGCCATTGCCGCTCTGCTCCTTGTGCAGCCTTGGCGGTTTACATGAGCCACTGCGGTGATGTTGTCTGACTGGATCAGAACTGGTTGGTCGCGAAGTAAGGCCTCCGCTTGACGTAGGGCATTGTATATGGTCCTTAGTTCCAGGATGTTGATGTGCAGACAAGTCTCTTGACTTGACCAAAGACCATGGAAATTTCTTCCCTGTGTGACTGCTCCCCAACCGCGGAGGCTTGCGTCCGTGGTCACCAGGATCCAATCCTGAATGCAGAATCTGCGGCCCTCGAGAAGGTGAGCACTATGCAGCCACCACAGGAGTGACACCCTGGCCCTGGGGGACAGGGTGATCAACCGATGCATCTGTAGATGTGATCCGGACCATTTGTCCAACAGATCCCATTGGAAAGTCCTTGCATGGAACCTGCCAAAGGGAATGGCCTCGTATGAGGCCACCATCTTTCCCAGGACTCGAGTGCAATGATGCACGGACACCTGTCTTGTTTTCAAAAGGTTCCTGACCAGAGTCATAAGTTCCTGGGCTTTTTCTATCGAAGATAAACCCTTTTCTGGGTCGTGTCAAGAATCATGCCCAAGAAGGGCAGACGAGTCGTAGGAACCGACTGCGACTTTGGGATCTTGAGAATCCAGCCGTGTTGTTGTAACACTTTCAGTGAAAGAGATACGCTGTTCAGCAACTGCTCTCTTGATCTCGCTTTTATGAGGAGATCGTCCAAGTACGGGATAATTGTGACACCCTGCTTGCGCAGGAGCACCATCATTTCCGCCATTACCTTGGTGAAAATCCTCGGAGCCGTTGAGAGACCAAACAGCAACGTCTGAAATTGGTAATGACAGTCCTGTACCGCAAATCTTAGGTACGCCTGATGAGGTGGATAAATGGGGACATGAAGGTACGCATCTTTATGTCCAGTGACACCATAAAATCCCCCCCTTCCAGGCTGGCGATGATCGCTCTTAGTGATTCCATCTTAAACTTGAACCTCTTCAAGTATAGGTTCAGAGATTTTAAATTCAATATGGGTCTGACCGAACCGTCCGGTTTCGGAACCACAAACATGGTCGAATAATACCCCCTTCCCTGTTGAAGGAGGGGAACCTCGACCACCACCTGCTGAAGATACAATTTTTGTATTGCATTTAACATTATCTCCCTCTCTAGGGGGGAAGACGGTAGGGCCGATTTGAAAAACTGGCGAGGAGGCACCTCTTCGAATTCCAGCTTGTAACCCTGAGACACAATTTCTATTGCCCAGGGATCCACCTGGGAGTGAACCCACATGTGGCTGAAATTCCGAAGACGCGCCCCCACTGGCCCCGACTCTGCCAGTGGAGCCCCAGCGTCATGCGGTGGATTTTGCAGAGGCCGGGGAGGACTTCTGTTCCTGGGAACTAGCTGTATTGTGCAGCTTCTTTCCTCTGCCCCTCCCTCTGGCAAGAAAGGACGCACCTCGGACTTTCTTGTTTCTTTGTGAACGAAAGGACTGCATTTGATAATGCGGTGCTCTCTTAGGCTGTGAGGGAACATAAGTCAAAAAATTTGACTTTCCAGCCGTAGCTGTGGAGACCAGGTCCGATAGACCTTCACCGAACAATTCCTCACCCCTGTAAGGTAAAACCTCCATATGCCATTTTGAGTCGGCATCACCTGTCCATTGCCGAGTCCACAGGACCCTTCTGGCAGAAATCGACATAGCGTTTATTCTAGAACCCAGCAGACTAATGTCTCTTTGAGCATCTCTCATATAAAGGACAGCGTCTTTAATATGCCCCAGGGTCAATAAAACAGTATCCCTATCTAGGGTATCAAACTCCTCTGATAAGGTATCAGTCCATGCCGCTACTGCACTACAGACCCAGGCCGACGCGATTGCCGGTCTGAGCAAGGTACCTGAATGTGTATAAATGGACTTCAGGGTACCCTCCTGTTTGCGATCAGCAGCATCCTTGAGGGTAGCCGTGTCCTGGGACGGCAGGGCTACATTTTTGGATAAGCGAGTTAAAGCTTTGTCCACCCTAGGGGAGGATTCCCATCGTAACCTGTTCGTTGGCGGGAAAGGATACGCCATAAGAATCCATTTGGAAATCTGCAGTTTTTTATCTGGAGATTCCCAAGCTTTTTCACATAACTCATTCAGTTCGTGTGAGGGGGGAAAAGTTACCTCAGGTTTCTTTCCCTTATACATATAAACCCTTGTGTCAGGGACAGGGGTTTCCTCTGTGATGTGCAAAACCTCCTTAATTGCTATAATCATATATCGGAGTGATTTAGCCAACTTTGGCTGTAACTTTGCATCATCGTAATCGACACTGGAGTCAGAATCCATATCGGTATCTGTGTCAACAATTTGGGATAGTGGGCGCTTATGAGACCCTGACGGTCCCTGCGACATAGGATCAGGCACGGGTTGAGACCCTGACTGTCCCAATGCATCAGCCTTGTCTAATCTTTTATGCAAAGAATTAACATTATCATTTAAAACCTTCCACATATCCATCCAATCAGGTGTCGGCGCCGTCGGCGGATACACCACATTCATTTGCTCCTGCTCCGCTCCCACAGCCTTCCACATCAGACATGTCGACACAAGCGTACCGACACACCACACACACAGGGAATGTCCTTTCTGAAGACAGTTCCCCCACGAGGCCCTTTGGAGAGACAGAGAGAGAGCATGCCAGCACACATCCCAGCGCTATATAACCCAGGAATAACAAAGTAACTTAATGTTAACCCAGTAGCTGCTGTTAATATACTTTTTTGCACCTAATTATGTGCCCCCCCTCTCTTTTCAACCCTCTTCTACCGTGTATCATCAGGGGAGAGCGTGGGGAGCTTCCTCTCAGCGTGCTGTGGAGAAAAAATGGCGCTGGTGAGTGCTGAGGGAGAAGCCCCGCCCCCTCGGCTGCGGGCTTCTGTCCCGCTTAAATTTTATTTCTTTGGCGGGGGCTCCTACATATATACAGTGCCCAGCTGTATATATGTGTTTATTTGCCAGAATGAGGTCCCAAATGCTGCCCAGGGCGCCCCCCCTGCGCCCTGCACCCTAACAGTGACCGGAGTATGTGTAGGTGTGTGGAGCAATGGCGCACAGCTGCAGTGCTGTGCGTTACCTCCAGTGAAGATCACGAAGTCTTCTGCCGCCTGTGAAGTCTTCTTGCTTCTCATACTCACCCGGCTTCAGTCTTCCGGCTCTGCGAGGGGGACGGCGGAGCGGCTCTGGGACGGACGGCGAGGGTGAGATCCTGCGTACCGATCCCTCTGGAGCTAATGGTGTCCAGTAGCCTAAGAAGCAGGACCTAGCTTCAGAGAGTAGGGCTGCTTCTCTCCCCTCAGTCCCACGATGCAGGGAGTATGTTGCCAGCAGAGCTCCCTGAAAATAAAAGACCTAACAAAAAA
Organism: Pseudophryne corroboree; assembly: GCF_028390025.1. Lineage (NCBI taxonomy): Eukaryota > Metazoa > Chordata > Amphibia > Anura > Myobatrachidae > Pseudophryne > Pseudophryne corroboree. The sequence continues at coordinate 509,123,781 of NC_086447.1, forward strand.
CTTTCTATCAGCAAACTCAGGAGAGCTCACTGAAAAGCACCCAGCTCCTCTGGGCACAGAATCAAACTGAGGTCTGGAGGAGGGGCAGAGAGAGAGGAGCCAGTGCACACCAGGAACTAAATTCTTTCTTAAAGTGCCCATGTCTCCTGCGGAGCCCGTCTCTCCCCATGGTCCTTACGGAGTCCCCAGCATCCTCAAGGACGTTAGAGAAATTATATATATACTGTATATATATATATATATATATATATATAGTGGCAAACCTGGTAATAAATGATGCCCACGCAGCTCTTGCTGTCAGGATACTACAGTTGGCATAAGCCTCTAGTTCCAGTCATTACACCAACAAAAAGTAATCCCGCGACCCTAACTAGACTCTGTTTACTTCTCTAGTCACCAGGCAAGTAATTCGGCATCAGTTGTACTGCATCCAACACAAGACCAGCTACTTAAGCCTACTCTCAAGCACTGACTAGCTGAACAATCACTCCACTGTGGTCCAACTTTGAACTGTGTGTGCAGAAGGGGAGGCATTTGATATGCCGGCTGTCGGGATCCCGGCGCTTACCATACCATCACCGGAATCCCAACAGCCGGCATACCGGCAACTATTCTCCCTCTTGGGGTATCCACGACACCACTGGAGGAAGGATAAATAGCGTGCCACCGTGCCCACAGCGTGGCGAGCATAGCGAGCCCGCAAGGGGCTCTTTTGCGCTCACCCAGCTGCTTGCCTGCCGGCGGTTGGGATCCCAGCGCTGGGATGCTGGGTGCCACGGTCCCAAGCGCCGGCATAACATACTATATTATACCCGTAGAGAAGAATGTGGAGGATTAACCATGTCTCTGGCAAACTGCCCATTTTGCCACATACCCCTTTAGTTAGCTTTGCCAAACTAAGTGAAGCAGACATTGTCAGTGGCAAACTGCTATTTTCATCACATACGCCTTCCTTTAGCTTTGCCAACCTAGGTGAAGTGGAAGGCTGCAATGCCAAGAACCACCAGGTGACTCTGGCATTGACCTCTTTGTTCACTTACATCCACTTTAATGATACATGATTGATTACCAGGGTAAATTCTCTAACCATAAAATTAGAGATGAGCGGGTTCGGTTCGTCGAGATCCGAAACCCCCGAACTTCACGTGGTTTACACGGGTCCGAGGCAGCCTCGGTTCTTCCCGCCTAATACGCAAAACCCGAATAGGGGAAAACTTCATCATCCCGCTGTCGGATTCTCGCGAGATTCGGATTCCATATAAAGAGCGGTGCGTCGCCGCTATTTTCACTCGTGCATTGTCGATTGAGCAGAGAGGACGTGGCTACGTTCTCTGCCTGAATAGCTCAATATCTGTGCTCAGTGTGCTGCATTGTGGTGACCACCAGTATATAGTAGTACAGTACAGTAGGTCATTGCTGTATCTTGCAGCTCCGTGTCAGACTCAGTTCTAGTATCCTGATCAGTGCTCAATATCTGTGATGCATTGTGGTGACCAGTATATAGTAGTACAGTGCTGCATTGTGGTGACCACCAGTATATAGTAGTACAGTACAGTAGGCCATTGCTGTATCTTGCTGCTCTGTGTCACTTCTATACTCTTGATCAGTGCTCAATATATGTGCTGCATTGTGGTGACCAGAATATAGTAGTAAAGTGCTGCATTGTGGTGACCACCAGTATATAGTAGTACAGTACAGTAGGCCATTGCTGTATCTTGCAGCTCCGTGTCAGACTCAGTTCTATTCTCCCGATCAGTGCTCAATATCTGTGCTGCATTGTGGTGACCAGTATATAGTAGTACAGTGCTGCATTGTGATGACCACCAGTATTTAGTAGTACAGTACAGTAGGCCATTGCTGTATCTTGCTGCTCTGTGTCACTTCTATTCTCCTGATCAGTGCTCAATATCTGTGCTGCATTGTGGTGACCAGTATATAGTAGTACAGTGCTGCATTGTGGTGACCACCAGTATATAGTAGTATAGTACAGTAGTCCATTGCTGTATCTTGCAGCTCCGTGTCAGACTCAGTTCTATTCTCCTGATCAGTGCTCAATATCTGTGCTGAATTGTGGTGACCAGTATGTAGTAGTACAGTGCTGCATTGTGGTGACCACCAGTATATAGTAGTACAGTACAGTAGTCCACTGCTGTATCTTGCAGCTCCATGTCAGACTCAGTTCTATTCTCCCGATCAGTGCTCAATATCTGTGCTGCATTGTGGTGACCAGTATATAGTAGCACAGTGCTGCATTGTGGTGACCACCAGTATATAGTAGTACAGTACAGTAGTCCATTACTGTATCTTGCAGCTCCGTGTCAGACTCAGTTCTATTCTCCTGATCAGTGCTCAATATCTGTGCTGCATTGTGGTGACCAGTATATAGTAGTACAGTGCTGCATTGTGGTGACCACCAGTATATAGTAGTATAGTACAGTAGTCCATTGCTGTATCTTGCAGCTCCGTGTCAGACTCAGTTCTATTCTCCTGATCAGTGCTCAATATCTGTGCTGAATTGTGGTGACCAGTATGTAGTAGTACAGTGCTGCATTGTGGTGACCACCAGTATATAGTAGTACAGTACAGTAGTCCACTGCTGTATCTTGCAGCTCCATGTCAGACTCAGTTCTATTCTCCCGATCAGTGCTCAATATCTGTGCTGCATTGTGGTGACCAGTATATAGTAGCACAGTGCTGCATTGTGGTGACCACCAGTATATAGTAGTACAGTACAGTAGTCCATTACTGTATCTTGCAGCTCCGTGTCAGACTCAGTTCTATTCTCCTGATCAGTGCTCAATATCTGTGCTGCATTGTGGTGACCAGTATATAGTAGTACAGTGCTGCATTGTGGTGACCACCAGTATATAGTAGTACAGTACAGTAGTCCACTGCTGTTTCTTGCAGCTCCGTGTCAGACTCAGTTCTATTCTCCTGATCAGTGCTCAATATCTGTGCTGCATTGTGGTGACAAGTATATAGTAGTACAGTGCTGCCTTGTGGTGACCACCAGTATATAGTAGTACAGTACAGTAGTCCACTGCTGTATCTTGCAGCTCTGTGTCAGACTCAGTTCTATTCTCCTGATCAGTGCTCAATATTTGTGCTGCATTGTGGTGACCAGTATATAGTAGTACAGTGCTGCATTGTGGTGACCACCAGTATATAGTAGTACAGTACAGTAGTCCACTGCTGAACCTTGCAGCTCCGTGTCAGACTCAGTTCTATTCTCCTGATCAGTGCTCAATATCTGTGCTGCATTGTGGTGACCAGTATATAGTAGTACAGTGCTGCATTGTGGTGACCACCAGTATATAGTAGTACAGTACAGTAGTCCACTGCTGTATCTTGCAGCTCCATGTCAGACTCAGTTCTATTCTCCCGATCAGTGCTCAATATCTGTGCTGCATTGTGGTGACCAGTATATAGTAGCACAGTGCTGCATTGTGGTGACCACCAGTATATAGTAGTACAGTACAGTAGTCCATTACTGTATCTTGCAGCTCCGTGTCAGACTCAGTTCTATTCTCCTGATCAGTGCTCAATATCTGTGCTGCATTGTGGTGACCAGTATATAGTAGTACAGTGCTGCATTGTGGTGACCACCAGTATATAGTAGTACAGTACAGTAGTCCACTGCTGTTTCTTGCAGCTCCGTGTCAGACTCAGTTCTATTCTCCTGATCAGTGCTCAATATCTGTGCTGCATTGTGGTGACAAGTATATAGTAGTACAGTGCTGCCTTGTGGTGACCACCAGTATATAGTAGTACAGTACAGTAGTCCACTGCTGTATCTTGCAGCTCTGTGTCAGACTCAGTTCTATTCTCCTGATCAGTGCTCAATATTTGTGCTGCATTGTGGTGACCAGTATATAGTAGTACAGTGCTGCATTGTGGTGACCACCAGTATATAGTAGTACAGTACAGTAGTCCACTGCTGAACCTTTGCTGCTCCGTGTCAGACTCAGTTCTATTCTCCTGATCAGTGCTCAATATCTGTGCTGCATTGTGGTGACCAGTATATAGTAGTACAGTGCTGCATTGTGGTGACCACCAGTATATAGTAGTACAGTACAGTAGTCCACTGCTGTATCTTGCAGCTCCGTGTGACTTCTAGTATCCTGAACAGTGCTTAATATTTGTGCTCAGTGTCAGTGCTGCATTGTGGTGACTAAAAGTCCAGTGTCTTGTGCTGCATCTTGCTGCTGTAGGGTGCTGTGGTAGTGTCCTGTCACTGTGCATAGGTCATCACCATTTCAGTCACAGTGGTATCTGGTATCTATCTATTGGTATCTAATTCCAGACATTACTGCCGTCTAATTCCAGATATATTACTGGCATAAAATTCCACACATTAAAAAATGGAGAACAAAAATGTGGAGGGTAAAATAGGGAAAGATCAAGATCCACTTCCACCTAGTGCTGAAGCTGCTGCCACTAGTCATGGCAGAGATGATGAAATGCCATCAACATCGCCTGCCAAGGCCGATGCCCAATGTCATAGTAGAGAGCATGTAAAATCCAAAAAACAAAAGTTCAGTAAAATGACCCAAAAATCTAAATTAAAAGCATCTGAGGAGAAGCGTAAACTTGCCAATATGCCATTTACGACACGGAGTGGCAAGGAACGGCTAAGGCCATCTCCTATGTTCTTCATGACTAGTGGGTCAGCTTCACATGAGGATGGAAGCACTCATCCTCCCGCTAGAAAAATGAAAAGAATTAAGCTGGCAAAAGTACAGCAAAGAACTGTGCTTTCTTCTAAATCACAAATCCCCAAGGAGAGTCCAATTGTGTCGGTTGCGATGCCTGACCTTCCCAACACTGGACGGGAAGAGGTGGCTCCTTCCACCATTTGCACGCCCCTGCAAGTGCTGGAAGGAGCACCCACAGTACAGTTCCTGATATTCAAATTGAAGATGTCACTGTTGAAGTACACCAGGATGAGGATATGGGTGTTGCTGGCGCTGAGGGGGAAATTGACCAGGAGGATTCTGATGGAGAGGTGGTATGTTTAAGTCAGGCACCCGGGGAGACACCTGTTGTCCGTGGGATGAATAAGGCCATTGACATGCCTGGTCAAATTACAAAAAAAATCACCTCTTCAGTGTGGAATTATTTCAACAGAAATGCGGACAACTGTTGTCAAGCCGTGTGTTGCATTTGTCAAGCTGTAATAAGTAGGGGTAAGGACGTTAACCACCTAGGAATATCCTCCCTTATACGTCACCTGGAGCGCATTCATCAGAAGTCATTGACAAGTTCAAAAACTTTGGGTGACAGCAGAAGCAGTCCACTGACAACTAAATCCCTTCTTCCTCTTGTACCCAAGCTCCTGCAAACCACACCACCAACTCCCTCAGTGTCAATTTCCTCCTTAGACAGGAAAGCCAATAGTCCTGCCGGCCATGTCACTGGCAAGTCTGACGAGTCCTCTCCTGACTGAGATTCCTCTGATGGATCCTTGAGTGTAACGCCTACTGCTGCTGGCGCTGCTGTTTTTGCTGCTGGGAGTCGATCATCATTAGAGGGGAAGTCGGAAGACCACTTGTACTACTTCCAGTAAGCAATTGACTGTCCAACAATCCTTTGCGAGGCAGATGAAATATCACAGCAGTCATCCTGTTGCAAAGCGGATAACCCAGGCCTTGACAGCTGTGTTGGTGTTAGACGTGCGTCCGGTATCCGTCATTATTTCACAGGGACTTAGAGAATTTCTTGAGGTAGTGTGTTCCCGGTACCAAATACCATCTAGGTTTCACTTCTCTAGGCAGGCGATACCGAGAGTGTACACAGACATCAGAAAAAGAGTCACCAGTGTCCTAAAAAATGCAGTTGTACCCAATGTCCACTTAACCACGGACTTGTGGACAAGTGGGGCAGGACAGACTAAGGACTATATGACTGTGACAGCCCACTGGGTAGCTGTATTGCATCCCGCAGCAACAACGGCAGCGGCGGTAGCAGCATCTCGCAAACGCCAACTCGTTCCTAGGAAGGCTACGCTTTGTATCACCGCTTTCCATAAGAGGCACACAGCTGACAACCTCTTATAGAAACTGAGGAACATCATCGCAGAATGGCTTACCCCAATTGGACTCTCCTGGGGATTTGTGACATCGGACAACGCCACCAATATTGTGCATGCATTACATGTGGGCAAATTCCAGCACGTCCCATGTTTTGCACATACAACGAATTTGGTGGTGCAGAATTTTGTAAAAAACGACAGGGGCATGCAAGAGATGCTGTCGGTGGCCCGAAGAATTGCGGGCCACTTTTGGCATTCAGCCACCGCGTGCCGAAGACTGGAGCATCAGCAAACACTCCTGAACATTCCCCGCCATGAGCTGAAACAAGAGGTGGTAACGAGGTGGAATTCAACCCTCTATATGCTTCAGAGGATGGAGGAGCAGCAAAAGGCCATTCAAGCCTATACATCTGCCTACGATATAGGCAAAGGAGGGGGAATGCACCTGACTCAAGCGCAGTGGAGAATGATTTCAACGTTGTGCAAGGTTCTGCAACCCTATGAACTTGCCACACGTGAAGTCAGTTCAGACACTGGCAGCCTGAGTCAGGTCATTCCCCTCATCAGGCTTTTGCAGAAGCAGCTGGAGAGATTGAAGGAGGAGCTAAAATGGAGCGATTCCGCTAGGCATGTGGGACTTGTGGATGGAGCCCTTCATTCGCTAAACCAGGATTCACGGATGGTCAATCTGTTGAAATCAGAGCACTACATTTTAGCCACCGTGCTCGATCCTAGGTTTAAAGCCTACGTTGTATCTCTCTTTCCGGCAGACACAAGTCTGCAGATGTTCAAAGACCTGCTGGTGAGACACTTGTCAACAGCTCCTCCTTCATTTTCTACTGCCACTGGAGCTGCCAGGAAAAAGGATCAAATTCCAAAACCAACCAATGGCGGTGATGCAGTGCAGTCAGGAGCAAGTGATGACATCTGGTCTGGACTGAAGGACCTGACAATGATTACTTACATGTTGTCTACTGTCACTGCATATGATTCTGTCACCATTGAAATAATGGTGGAGGATTATATGAGTTACAGCACTGTAGGCATGTCAGACAGTCCGTACGTATACTGGCAGGAAAAAGAGGCAATTTGGAGGCCCTTGCACAAACTGGCTTTATTTTACCTAAGCTGCACCCCCTCCAGTGTGTACTCCAAAAGAGTGTTTAGTGCAGCCGGTCACCTTGTCAGCGATCGGCGTACGAGGTTACTTCCACAAAATGTGCAGAAGATGAAGGTGGTTATTCCGAGTTGTTCGCTCACTAGCTGCTTTTAGCAGCATTGCAAACGCTAGGACGCCACCCTCTGGGAGTGTATCTTAGCATAGCAGAATAGTGAACGAAAGATTAGCAGAACTGCTAATAAATAATTCCTTGCAGTTTCTGAGTAGCTCCAGATCTACTCCTAAATTGCATTCACCTCAGTCCGTTTAGTTCCTGGTTTGACGTCACAAACACTCCCTGCATTCGGCCAGCCACTCCCCCGTTTCTCCAACCACTCCTGCGTTTTTACCTGGCACGCCTGCGTTTTTTAGCACACTCCCGGAAAATGCTCAGTTACCCCCCAGAAACGCCCTTTTCCTGTCAATCACTCACCGATCAGCAGTTCGACTGAAAAGCGCCGCACGAACAACAGCAAAACTGCTTTTTAGTTTTTAGTTAAATAACTAAGCGCATGCGCGCTGCGTACCATGCGCATGCGCATTTAGCAACAAATCGCAGCATTGCGAAAATCGGCAACGAGCGAACAACTCGGAATGACCACCGATGTTCATCAAAATTAATTATAATCAATTCCTCCGTGGAGACATTCACCAGCAATTGCCTCCAGAAAGTACACAGGGACCTGTGATAGTGGAATCCAGTGGGGACGAATTAATACTCTGTGAGGGGGGGGATGTACACAGTGAAAGGGGTGAGGAATTGGACGTTGAGGAGGAGGTGGACATCTTGCCTCTGTAGAGCCAGTTTGTGCAAGGAGAGATTGATTGCTTCTTTTTTGGTGGGGGCCCACACCAACCAGTCATTTCAGTCACAGTCATGTGGCAGACCCTGTCGCTGAAATGATGGGTTTGTTAAAGTGTGCATGTCCTGATTATACAACATAATGGTGGGTGGGAGGGCCCAAGGACAATTCCATCCTGCACCTCTTTTTTCTTTCATTTTTCTTTGCATCATGTGCTGTTTGGGGACTATTTTTTGAAGTGCCATCCTGTCTGACACTGCAGTGCCACTCCTAGATGGGCCAGGTGTTTGTGTCGGCCACTTGGGTCGCTTAGCTTAGCCATCCAGCGACCTTGGTGCACCTCTTTTTTTCTTTGCATCGTGTGCTGTTTGGGGCTAATTTTTTGAAGTGGCATCCTGTCTGACACTGCAGTGCCACTCCTAGATGGGCCAGGTGTTTGTGCCGGCCACTTGGGTCGCTTAGCTTAGTCATCCAGCGACCTTGGTGCAAATTTTAGGACTAAAAATAATATTGTGAGGTGTGAGGTGTTCAGAATAGACTGGAAATGAGTGGAAATTATGGTTATTGAGGTTAATAATACTATGGGATCAAAATGACCCCCAAATTCTATGATTTAAGCTGTTTTTGAGGGTTTTTTTGTAACAAAAAAAAACACCCGAATCCAAAAAACACCCGAATCCGACAAAAAATTTTCTGGGAGGTTTTGCCAAAATGCGTCCGAATCCAAACCACGGCCGCGGAACTGAATCCAAAACCAAAACACAAAACCCGATTCTGCTTCTCATTTATCTAGCACCTTCTAGAAGATAATACCTGGAATCTGATTGGTTGCTATGGGCAACATCCCATCTTAAATAGAACTCCCATCTTAGTAAATGTACCCCTTTCTCTAGCTTGGGCCAGTTCTTTATGGCCCAACTACATATCCCAGGTATTTTGTCTCTGACATGGCCAATGCACATTTTTCCAGATTGGCAGCAAGGCCATGTGCTTTTAAGCAAACTAAAAACAAAATAGAGAGCGCTGTCCACAATAAAGAGAATTTTATTAAAATGTAATGTTATCAGTTCACAGAAAACCATCTGAAATGTATCAATACATATATTACTCTAAAGGATACAAATTGACATCTAGGCAATCCAAGTAGCCCTACTACTTGTTAAACCACAGATGTGCACATTGGATACACTTTTAATGAATGGACACACTCTATTGAAACAAATGTGTCTATCCAATCATACACGTTACTCCACAGTAGTAAAACACTTCTCATTACTTAAATAGCTTCCTATAATGAATGTTAAAGGTTCACTGATAATTCAAAGTTCCAGACATATCTGAAGGAAATGTGGCCACAATAAACCTCGTTAGTGGACCATCGCTGTTTTAATCCTCCCGCTGGAACAGTTTCAGTATGATAATATTAATATCAATGTCCCTTGAGAATCCTTTTTGAGTGAATAGTCATGTACCTGTTGGGTGACTCCATAGGAAATATTGGCTTTGGGCCAGCAATATGTTTTGGTAATATTTGATTATGCCATGCTCTATCTGGAAGCTATTCTGTTGCATAATATCAAGTCAAATACTATAGCTAAGGAGCTACTACTCCTTTATGTGAGGTTGGGGATTCCAAAATAAATCTTAACTACTTGGGCACTCTTTTTATGTCAAAATTGATGAAAGAGTTAAGTCAATTACTTGGCATAAAGGCTCTTTGCACCTAAATGACCCTAAATGGATGGACTGGTGGAACATATTAACCATATTTCAAAGCAAATGATTAGACAGGCATTGGCCCTAGAAAGAAAATACTGTGATACTCTCCTTCCTTTCCTAATGTTCACAGTACAGGAAGTACCACAAGCCTCAATGGGGTTTAGTCGGTTTGAGCTCTTGTATGGAAGACAATCTAGAGGCATTTTGGACATCCTCAAGGAAGACTGGGAGCAATAAAAGCCCAAAGAACCAAATGTAGTCCAATTTGTTGCACAACTATATAAGAGGATAGGTCATCTGGTGAAACAACTCTTATAGGAGAATCAAGAGCGTCAACAAAAAGCTATATGACACTTGAGTAGTAGTCCATTCTTTTAACCTGGAGGGCAAAGTATTAGTTCTTGTTCCTACCCAGGGACGTAACCACTTTGCACACTGGCAGGAACTACAGAGTTTGCCAGCTGGGTGGAAGGCTGGAAGAACAAATTTATCATGTCAACCTACTAAAATCGTGGCACGAGGAAGTCCCTGTGCCTTCAGTTTTACATATTAAAACAGAGGACTGTGGGGTGCCTAGTCATTCTTTCCTTGATACTACCTCTATGGCATCAGGTGGTACAAATGGTGTCTCAAAGCAGAGACATCTTGTCTCCTATTTCCAGGTTTAACACTCTTATAGAACATGATATGATCACACCCCCTGGGGTAGTAAAGCATGGCCCTTCCGCATACCGGAGGCTAGATTTGCTGCGCTAAAGCAAGAAGTTGAAAATATGATTAAACTACACCAGCGAGTGGAATTGCACCTATTGTACTAGTCCCGAAACCCAATGGAACAATACACTTTTGCAATGACTTCAGATATTTGAATAAAGTTTCCCTCTTTGAAACATGTCCTATGCCATGGATAGACTGGTAGAACTGGTATAGAACTTAGCCGAAAGTAAATATCTGACCACTTTGGACTGCACACGGGATATTGGCAGATACCCTTAACAGCCTCTGCCAAGCCAAAAACTGCATTCTCTACACCCGAGGGCTTATGAGGTATTGCCTTTTGGCCTGCATGGTGCACTTGTCGCATTCCAGAAGGGCTATGGATAAGCTCTTAAAACTGCATAATGCATATGCTATTGTGTATCTAGATGACATAGGGGGTCATTCTGAGTTGATCGCACGCTGAAACTTTTTGCAGTCCGTGCGATCAGATAGACGCCGCCTATGGGGGAGGGTTTTTTTGCATAGCAGTGGGGCAATCACTTGTGCAGCCGAGCTATGCAAAAACATTTTGTGCAGTTTCTGAGTAGCTTCTGACTTACTCACCTACTGCGATCACTTCAGCCTGACAGGTCCCGGAATTGACGTCAGACACCCGCTCTGCAAACGCCTCGACACACCTGCGTTCGCCTCACCACTCCATGAAAACGGTCGGTTGACACCCAAATTCACCTTCTTTCCTGTCAATCTTCTAGCATTCGCTGCTGCGAACACTTCTGTCGTTGCTCTGGTCGCTGCCTGGCGACATCTGTCGCCAGGCAATGACTCGCATGCGCATTGGGGCCCGTGCGCTGCCACAGTTCAGACCTGTTTGCACAGCTGCGATAAAAAGCAGCATGCAAATGGGATGAAATGACTTCCATAGTCATCTATACAAAGGATTGAGAGTCACATCTTCCCAAAGTGGAGGTAGTGTTGCTTAAAAGCAAACAGACAAACCTAAAAAAATAAGAAAGCGCTAAGCTGATATGCGTGTCAGTTATTATATAAATTATATACTATAAATTATTTAGATATATTGGTCAGCATTGTAGATGGCGGGATTTGCACGTCAACTTATACCAAAAGTGTAGATTGCAATAAGTTTCTGAATTTCCGTAGTTGTCATCATATGAAATGGAAAGAAAACATCCCGAAGGGACAGTTTCTCCGTTTAAAGAGAAACTGTTCCCAAAAGGATGTTTATGAAAAACAATCAGTCTCAATGTATAAGGCTTTTGTGGAACAAGGATATCGGATGATTTGTTACAAAGAGCAATTAAGGATGTTGAAAAGATAGACAGGACGGTACTTCTGGGGGAAAGTAAACCCAGGAAAACTGTGGAGAGCTCAAAGAAGTGCTCCCTGTCATTTATAACTCAATATAAATGACAGCAGCACGACAGATTAAATCTATCGTTGAGAAAAATATGTTATTGCTAAAACATGATAAATTCTTAGCCCCTCTTTTAGAGGATAAAAGGAAGGTGGTGTTCAGGAAATCTAGAAACCTAAAACAAAAACTAGCACCAAGTATGTTGCAAAAAAATGGATCCGGTGAAAAGCCAGGACAGAGTATGACACTGAACTGGTTACCTCCAAAACCCAAAGTGTTCTTTAAATGTGGACGAAATGGATGTCTAACTTGTCCACATGCAGAACATAGGAGCACTATGACTACTGCACACACTGATGGTAACACCTACCCAATAGAGGACTTTATGAATTGTCAGTCCTCTTATGTGATCTACGTTCTGCCATGTGGATGTGGAATCCAGAATGTAGGTCAGACAATTGTTAGGGTCTCCTGCCCTGTGCTGCCACGTCATCATGGCAACCGGGAGACAAGTGCTAGCGGAGTAACCTGAGCGCAGCTGATACTCCGGTTCGGGTCTTTTGCTGTGCAGTGGTTACAGGCTCTGTGCACGGCAGGGGATCCGGTGCTGGTTTTTGTGCTCACAGTCTGTGAGGTCTGAGTGGGGCGTGGACAGCACCTGCTATATAAGGCCTCTTCTCAGGTTAAGCAGATGCTGCTGAATCTTTGTTGGTTAGTCAGTTCCTGAAAGTTAGCCAGTACTGTGTAGCTTTGTATTTGTTGTTGCTTACTGCAAATAGGCCTGGGGATTTGGTACTACACTCTGCCAATCCAGACTTAGCAGTAAGACTGGAGTCAGTCGTTTAACTTGCTGGGGTTCTTTTGCTACTCTGTGAACTTAGCAAGTTTGTGGCTGTATTCTCAGATTTGCCTGCCTAAATCCTGTCTCACTGTGCAAGGAGTTCAGGTGTCAGTTTAGTGGCAGTAAACTGAACCTGTGCACTGCAAGTGAGGATTAGGATTGTGGAGACTCTCCTTGTGTCTATCATTCCATCTCTGACCAAGGAGTTTACTGCCACACCCGTTGGTAACCCTTTAGGGTTTTGATGTTGCCCTTAGCAACAGCATTTCGGGTTCTCTACGTATTAAAACACAACATCTTGCTTTTTCCATCTGAGCATTACTAATACTAGGGAGACACCCAGTTTCTTAGCCTCTGGGCTTCTCTGTTCACTTTGTGTTTATTTTGTTACCCTATCACCTTCTGTGTACGTAATGTCATATTCCCCAGTCTGTCTGTAAGTTCATTTGTTTTGCATCCCTATCCGTTCAGACTCCAGTACATTCCTGCAGGCACTGGTGTGCATAACAGTTCAGACACCAGTACATTCCTGCAGGCACTGGTGTGCATAACAACAATTCGTAGTTTGAATCAGTGATGTGCACCGGACATTTTTCGGGTTTTGTGTTTTGCTTTTGGATTCGGTTCCGCGGCCGTGTTTTGGATTCGGACGCGTTTTGGCAAAACCTCACAGAAAATTTTTTGTCGGATTCGGGTGTGTTTTGGATTCGGGTGTTTTTTTTACAAAAAACCCTCAAAAACAGCTTAAATCATAGAATTTGGGGGTCATTTTGATCCCATAGTATTATTAACCTCAATAACCATAATTTCCACTCATTTCCAGTCTATTCTGAACACCTCACACCTCACAATATTATTTTTAGTCCTAAAATTTGCACCGAGGTCGCTGGATGGCTAAGCTAAGCGACCCAAGTGGCCGACACAAACACCTGGCCCATCTAGGAGTGGCACTGCAGTGTCAGCCAGGATGGCAGATTAAAAAAATAGTCCCCAAACAGCACATGATGCAAAGAAAAAAAGAGGCGCACCAAGGTCGCTGGATGGCTAAGCTAAGAGACCCAAGTGGCCGACACAAACACCTGGCCCATCTAGGAGTGGCACTGCAGTGTCAGACAGGATGGCACTTCAAAAAAATAGTCCCCAAATAGCACATGATGCAAAGAAAAAAAGAGGCGCACCAAGGTCGCTGTGTGACTAAGCTAAGTGACCCAAGTGGCCGACACAAACACCTGGCCCATCTAGGAGTGGCACTGCAGTATCAGGCAGGATGGCACTTCAAAAAACTGCAAAACTAAAATGCACCACAGGTATAAAATGTAGATGGATAGTATACTTGACGACACAGAGGTAGGTACAGCAGTGGCCTTCCGTACCGTACTGCTATATATACTGGTGGTCACTGTCAGCAAACTGCAAAACTAAAATGCACCACAGGTATAGAATGTAGATGGATAGTATACTTGACGACACAGTGGTAGGTACAGCAGTGGCCTTCCGTACCGTACTGCTATATATACTGGTGGTCACTGTGTCAGCAAACTGCAAAACTAAAATGCACCACAGGTATAGAATGTAGATGGATAGTATTCTTAATGACGACACAGAGGTAGGTACAGCAGTGGCCTTCCGTACCGTACTGCTATATATACTGGTGGTCACTGTGTCAGCAAACTGCAAAACTAAAATGCACCACAGGTATAGAATGTAGATGGATAGTATACTTGACGACACAGAGGTAGGTACAGCAGTGGCCTTCCGTACCGTACTGCTATATGTACTTGTGGTCACTGTGTCAGCAAACTGCAAAACTAAAATGCACCACAGGTATAGAATGTAGATGGATAGTATTCTTAATGACGACACAGAGGTAGGTACAGCAGTGGCCTTCCGTACCGTACTGCTATATATACTGGTGGTCACTGTGTCAGCAAACTGCAAAACTAAAATGCACCACAGGTATAGAATGTAGATGGATAGTATACTTAATGACGACACAGAGGTAGGTACAGCAGTGGCCTTCCGTACCGTACTGCTATATATACTGGTGGTCACTGTGTCAGCAAACAGCAAAACTAAAATGCACCACAGGTATAGAATGTAGATGGATAGTATACTTAATGACGACACAGAGGTAGGTACAGCAGTGGCCTTCCGTACCGTACTGCTATATATACTGGTGGTCACTGTGTCAGCAAACTGCACAACTGAAATGCACCACAGGTATAGAATGTAGATGGATAGTATACTTAATGACGACACAGAGGTAGGTACAGCAGTGGCCTTCCGTACCGTACTGCTATATATACTGGTGGTCACTGTGTCAGCAAACTGCAAAACTAAAATGCATCACAGGTATAGAATTAGAGTGTAGATGGATAGTATACTTAATGACGACACAGAGGTAGGTACAGCAGTGGCCTTCCGTACTGTACTGCTATATATACTGGTGGTCACTGTGTCAGCAAAACTCTGCACTGTACTCCTCCTATATAATATTATACTGGTGGTCCCGACTCCCCAGTCCCCTCAATAAAGCAGCACATTGAGCACAGATATGGAGTGTTTTTCAGGCAGACAACGTATACTGGTGGTCACTGTCAGCAAAACTCTGCACTGTACTCCTGCTATATAATACAGCTGCTCCCCAGTCCCCACAATTAAGCAGTGTGAGCACAGATATATGCAGCACACTGAGCACAGATATGGAGTGTTTTTTTCAGGCAGAGAACGGATAAAACTGGTGGTCACTGATCAGCAATACTCTGCACTGTACTCCTCCTATATTAATATACAGCTGCTCCCCAGTCCCCACAATGATATAAGCAGCACAAATATTTGCATCAACTCAACAATGAATTAAACGGAGAGGACGCCAGCCACGTCCTCTCCCTAACATTTCCAATGCACGAGTGAAAATGGCGGCGACGCGCGGCTGCTTATATAGAATCCGAATCTCGCGAGAATCCGACAGCGGGATGATGACGTTCGGGCGCGCTCGGGTTAACCGAGCCATACGGTTGAAGTTCGGGTGGGTGAAGTTCGGAGGGGTTCGGTTTCCGAGAAACCGAACCCGCTCATCACTAGTTTGAATGTTAGGTTTTTAGAAGGCAGGAGAGGAGTATTGAATAATTCCAAAACCCACAGTCTACCAAGACACATATTGAATTGTGAGAAAAGTGCACTAAGGGATCTTAAAGTGAAAGCAATAGAACAGATCAAAGCCACTATTAGGGGAGGGGATAGATATCGAGAATTATGCAGGAAAGAAGCTTATTGGATTTTTAGACTAGTACCTACCACATGGTCTCAACGATACTATTGAATTGAATAATATTTAGGGTGCGATATTTGTGATTTATATACTTACACATATATAAATATACTTCTATATTAGGTGGATGCGTCATAATAGTATTTTATCTTATAGACAGAAATAGGGATTTATTGAGAGTATACTGAGGGGATGTGGAGTAATTGAATAATAAATATTAATTAAAATAACAATAGAAATAGAGTTAATAAGGAATATTTGGTTTAGCTATGAGGTATATTCTGAATGAGTTTTTATTAAAGAAACAACCCGTGTTAGGAGAATAAAATAATGAATTATATGAGAATGTTGTATGTCAGGTTATACTAGAAGAGGGGTACAGTAGAGATATAGATTTATGTTCCCAAAATGATGATCTACTATTGTACTATCTCTGGGAGAACTATGAGGATAAAGATATTTAATTGATATATAAATAATAAATATATATTGATTACAGTGAAAATTATTATTATTATTAGTGAGTCTGTTTATACTCTAGAATTTACAAGTTATGCATAGCCTGTTTTTATTGATAATAGGGACAGAGATATAAGAAAATAAAATTTAGTAAAAGTAATAGTGAAAGGAGATAATATAATATATACAAATAGGGATTTTGGATGATGTTATATGCGTGTTAGTTATGAAAATTGGTCATATAAAATATATAGATAATATGCTAATGCAGTTAAATTAAATTATGTTTTATGTTTTAAATAATATCAATGTTTTAAATAATATCAATGCTATATAATTTTATTGAGTCATTATAAAGGTAATAAGTAACCCTAAGGTGAAAGGGTTAATGAATGCAATTAACCCAATTAATTAATGATTGATGCAACCTTGGGGTATAAATAGCAGTGGGTGAAAGGGGAGTGTATACTTCTGAGGAAACAGCCATTTACTCTGAGGCTGAGAAACGCGTCAAGAGTGCCCCTACATGTGTGGACATCAGCGTCACAAGTAGCCTTTGAGCCTCCTACGCCAGCAGCACACCTGGCTAATCCTGGGAAAACAGCGCGCAGACGCCAGCCCAATTGCCGGTGGTAATTAGCCCCGAGAAACCGCACCAAACATCAGCGGTATATGCGGCCCTGACAGAGGGAAGTGAGCCGCAAAGATCCCCAGCACAAGTGCAGCAGCTAAACGCTACACGGACGGAGACGAGACGGAGACGGGTGTCTGGTGTGAAGTGCAGCTGTGGACTGGACGGGTGAGAATAGCCGTGGATACGGCTTCACTACGGCTTATACTAACCCCAATGGTGCAGCACGCTGTGTATTAGGAATCCAACTGCTCATGTTATTAGTCATTAAACGGGGACGCCCGTTAGAACTTCTTCTAAAACCGATTTTGAGATCCCTCGGATAGGAGATCTTAACAGCGGCAGTGTGTGTTTAATAAATCATTATAGCGTGTTTCCCAAGGGACATTGATATTAATATTATCGTACTGAAACTGTTCCAGCGGGAGGATTAAAACAGCGATGGTCCACTAACGAGGTTTATTGTGACCACATTTCCTTCAGATATGTCTGGGACTTTGAATTATCAGTGAACCTTTAACATTCATTCTAGGAGGCTATTTAAGGAGTGATAAGTGTTTTACTACTGTGGAGTAACGTGTATGATTGGAAAGACACATTTGTTTCAATAGAGTGTGTCCATTCATTAAAAGTGTATCCAATGTGCACATCTGTGGTTTAACAAGTAGTAGGGCTAATTGGATTGCTTAGATGTCAATTTGTATCCTTTAGAGTAATATATGTATTGATAAATTTCAGATGGTTTTATGTGAACTGATAACATTAAATTTTAATAAAATTCTCTTTATTGTGGACAGCGCTTTCTATTTTGTTTTTAGTTTGCTAATTATATTGGGATTCAACAACCCATATTGAAAGCAGCAGTCCATAATTAAGGAGAGGTAAAACTTCATTAAAAGCTTGGGAACTGGATTAACTGACACGCATATCAGGTTAGCGCTTTCTTATTTTTTTAGGTTTGTCTGTTTGGATTGTTGATTGAAAGCAGCTTTTGCAAAGCATCATGCCAGGTCTTAGGTGTATTTCTGAGAGACTTGAAAGGAGGAAGAACTATGTTAGTAACCTATCAATTGATGGTAAAGAAGGAATTTCTGTAGATGAAAGTGATGATATGCATAAATTGTTTAATAAAATGGAATCACTCTGCTTAGCAGAGACTCGGCACTGGTAGGATCAGGTGACCCTACAGAAATATTTGGATAGGGACTTAATCCCTAGAGGGTTAAGAATTTTTAAAAATTCCTCCTTCCAAAATGATGTAGATTTTTTAAATCTGTGGAATAGAACATTGGATGATTGTTTTAAATCCCTGATGAGGCTATTAATTAAATATCGGATGGAGAAGGTAAAAGGAATCCAGGGAGAGATTGAGGAAATCACTAATGAATTAAAAAAAATTGAGAAAGAAACAGGCTATGAGGAAAGAGATTTAAAAATCAATAGGAGAATTGAGGACTTTAAGAAAAGTCTTATACTTAAGAAAGATGAGAAGTTGAATCGAGATAGGACAGATTATGAGAGAGATAGAGTATGGACTTATAATAAAAAACAGAGATCTATATCCAATAAGAGGAAATACAGGACCCCATCTAGACAAAGAAATCAAGGGTTCAATGGAACCCAGAAAGGACCCAATGACTATCAAAGGGGCCAGAGGAAACATCTCACACCTATAAGAGGTACAAGGAATTCTATAAAGCATAGGAAAACATCATGGGGGGATTATGAACACAACAATAGGTTTGAAAAGTTGAGGGGAACCGAAATAGAGGAGTCGCTGGATCATATGTCCAATGAAACTAGACAGCGTCGTTTTTTAGGGAGAAACAGAGAGACGAATCATCAGAGATCCCCACTACAGACACCACCCATAGGGATAAGGGGGAGCACGATACAGTCAAGTGGAATAGAAAAAAAGACAGAGATATAGAAAGAGGGGAACCCGAGGTGGAAGAAACAGCCAGAAATCCAAGCAAAAATTCCCGATGGAATTAAAACCAAAGGGTATATTTAATTTATCCTCGAAATCCCTCTCCTCTGAGGAAATATCACTATTAAACAAGGGATTAAGTTTTGCCCCTGTTATGAAACCTAACCTGTTCGATCTATTTGTTGATCTCACTAAATTTGTGAGAACACTTAGCAGGAAAAGGTATTTTGCGATAAAAGACCTACAGAGGAAAGGGATTAGTGGAACACCTATTATTTTAGATAAAAATGACCAGGTGCCATTAGAAATCTTAGAATCCCTACTGCTAGAGAATAATGAATCGAATATTGAAAAAATGTATGATGCCAATGTAACACAGAATAGAGTATTTAGGAATCCATCTAATTTCTATCCTCTCCAATACCAGGGCCCATTTGTGGAAAGTTTCTATTCATCAACATTAGAAGAATTTAAAAGCATGTGCAAGAATCCGGGTTCATTTAAAAGTAAGGATAACTTGTCAAAAAAAGAAAGGCAAGCTTTAAAAAGGCTTATGGGAGACAGGGATATAATTATCAAGCAGGCCGACAAGGGGGGTGGGCTTGTTATACAAAATATACAAGATTATCTAGAGGAGGCTGGGAGACAGCGTAATAACGATACATTTTATCTGAAACTCTGTAGTAACCCCACGGTGGAGTTTCAGATGGAATTGAAGGACATGTTAGATAAGGCAAATGAACAACATGTGATACCTAAAGAAGAGTGGTTATTTCTATATAATCGGTATCCGGTAACACCAATATACTACCATCTACCAAAGGTGCACAAGTGCCTTGAGCACCCCCCCCCCCCCCCCCGGACGCCCGATAATTTTGGGAATTAATTCAATGACATCAAACATGTCGGCCTGTGTTGATGCTCAGCTACAGGAGCATGTAATATCCCCAAAATCCCATATTAGGGACACTACACATTTCCTACAAAAATTGGAAAGTGTAGAATGGAAGAGCACATACAAACTCCTCACATGTGATGTTGAGGCGCTTTATACTAATATCCCGCATTCCACAGGGCTGTCCGTTGTTGAATATTACTTAAAACAAGATGTAACACAGTCAGAGGTATCACGCGAATTTATTTTGACAGCTATTAATTTTATACTTACTCACAATTATTTTATATTTGATACACAATATTATTTACAAACACATGGGACCGCCATGGGGACCAGGTTCACCCCGAGTTTTGCCAACCTCTACATGGGGCATCTTGAGGAGCACCTCATTTGGGGTGGCGATTTCGGGGGGCGAACCTGGTCCTCTATGGTAGGTATATAGATGATTTGTTTTGGTTTGGAATGGAGATCTTGACTCCATCACAAGTTTTGTTGAGCACCTTAATACAAATGAATATGGTTTAAAATTCACGAGCACCTTTAGTGATATTGCTATAAATTATTTAGATATATCGGTCAGCATTGTAGATGGCGGGATTTGCACGTCAATTTATACCAACAGTGTAGATTGCAATAAGTATCTGAATTTCCGTAGTTGTCATCATATGAAATGGAAAGAAAACATCCCGAAGGGACAGTTTCTCCGTTTAAAGAGAAACTGTTCCCAAAAGGATGTTTATGAAAAACAATCAATCTCAATGTATAAGGCATTTGTGGAACAAGGATATCGGATGATTTGTTACAAAGAGCAATTAAGGATGTTGAAAAGATAGGCAGGACGGTACTTCTGGGGGGAAAGTAAACCCAGGAAAACTGTGGAGAGCTCAAAGAAGTGCTCACTGTCATTTATAACTCAATATAAATGACAGCAGCACGACAGATTAAATCTATCGTTGAGAAAAATATGTTATTGCTAAAACATGATAAATTCTTAGCCCCTCTTTTAGAGGATAAAAGGAAGGTGGTGTTTAGGAAATCTAGAAACCTAAAACAAAAACTAGCACCAAGTATGTTACAAAAAAATGGATCCGGTGAAAAGCCAGGACAGAGTATGACACTGAACTGGTTACCTCCAAAACCCAAAGGGTTCTTTAAATGTGGACGAAATGGATGTCCAACTTGTCCACATGCAGAACATAGGAGCACTATGACTACTGCACACACTGATGGTAACACCTAACCAATAGAGGACTTTATGAATTGTCAGTCCTCTTATGTGATCTACGTTCTGACATGTGGATGTGGAATCCAGTATGTAGGTCGGACAATTCGTAGTTTGAATGTTAGGTTTTTAGAAGACAGGAGAGGAGTATTGAATAATTCCAAAACCCACAGTCTACCAAGACACATATTGAATTGTGAGAAAAGTGCACTAAGGGATCTTAAAGTGAAAGCAATAGAACAGATCAAAGCCACTATTAGGGGAGGGGATAGATATCGAGAATTATGCAGGAAAGAAGCTTATTGGATTTTTAGACTAGTACCTACCACATGGTCTCAACGATACTATTGAATTGAATAATATTTAGGGTGCGACATTTGTGATTTATATACTTACACATATATAAATATACTTCTATATTAGGTGGATGCGTCATAATAGTATTTTATCTTATAGACAGAAATAGGGATTTATTGAGAGTATACTGAGGGGATGTGGAGTAATTGAATAATAAATATTAATTAAAATAACAATAGAAATAGAGTTAATAAGGAATATTTGGTTTAGCTATGAGGTATATTCTGAATGAGTTTTTATTAAAGAAACAACCCGTGTTAGGAGAATAAAATAATGAATTATATGAGAATGTTGTATGTCAGGTTATACTAGAAGAGGGGTACAGTAGAGATATAGATTTATGTTCCCAAAATGATGATCTACTATTGTACTATCTCTGGGAGAACTATGAGGATAAAGATATTTAATTGATATATAAATAATAAATATATATTGATTACAGTGAAAATTATTATTATTATTAGTGAGTCTGTTTATACTCTAGAATTTACAAGTTATGCATAGCCTGTTTTTATTGATAATAGGGACAGAGATATAAGAAAATAAAATTTAGTAAAAGTAATAGTGAAAGGAGATAATATAATATATACAAATAGGGATTTTGGATGATGTTATATGCGTGTTAGTTATGAAAATTGGTCATATAAAATATATAGATAATATGCTAATGCAGTTAAATTAAATTATGTTTTATGTTTTAAATAATATCAATGTTTTAAATAATATCAATGCTATATAATTTTATTGAGTCATTATAAAGGTAATAAGTAACCCTAAGGTGAAAGGGTTAATGAATGCAATTAACCCAATTAATTAATGATTGATGCAACCTTGGGGTATAAATAGCAGTGGGTGAAAGGGGAGTGTATACTTCTGAGGAAACAGCCATTTACTCTGAGGCTGAGAAACGCGTCAAGAGTGCCCCTACATGTGTGGACATCAGCGTCACAAGTAGCCTTTGAGCCTCCCATGCCAGCAGCACACCTGGCTAATCCTGGGAAAACAGCGCGCAGACGCCAGCCCAATTGCCGGTGATAATTAGCCCCGAGAAACCGCACCAAACATCAGCGGTATATGCGGCCCTGACAGAGGGAAGTGAGCCGCAAAGATCCCCAGCACAAGTGCAGCAGCTAAACACTACACGGACGGAGACGAGACGGAGACGGGTGTCTGGTGTGAAGTGCAGCTGTGGACTGGACGGGTGAGAATAGCCGTGGATACGGCTTCACTACGGCTTTTACTAACCCCAATGGTGCAGCACGCTGTGTATTAGGAATCCAACTGCTCATGTTATTTAGTCATTAAACGGGGACGCCCGTTAGAACTTCTTCTAAAACCGATTTTGAGATCCCTCGGATAGGAGATCTTAACAGCGGCAGTGTGTGTTTAATAAATCATTATAGCGTGTTTCCCAAGGGACATTGATATTAATATTATCATACTGAAACTGTTCCAGCGGGAGGATTGAAACAGCGATGGTCCACTAACGAGGTTTATTGTGACCACATTTCCTTCAGATATGTCTGGGACTTTGAATTATCAGTGAACCTTTAACATTCATTCTAGGAGGCTATTTAAGGAGTGATAAGTGTTTTACTACTGTGGAGTAACGTGTATGATTGGAAAGACACATTTGTTTCAATAGAGTGTGTCCATTCATTAAAAGTGTATCCAACATCCCTATTGACATCACTAATGCCGCTTCCACTAATCTTCTCGCCCTTTCGACCTCCTTTGGACTTTCTCAATGGACCTCCACCGCTACTCACAATCTCGGCCACTCCCTCGACCTTGTCTTCACCCACCGATGTGATCTCTCTGATTTCTCAAACTCTCCCTTCCCTCTCTCTGACCACCATCTGCTTTCTTTCACCCTCTCATCCTCCCTCCTCCTCTCCACGCCCAGACCCTCCACCACCAGACGCAATCTTGGGTCTCTCAACCCCACTTTCATGTCCTCCCTCGAGACTTTCCTCTCTCCTCTTTCCACTATGACTTGTCCCAACCAGGCAGCCACCTTCTATAACTCTTCCCTAACCGCTGCTCTCGACTCTGTGGCCCCCCTCTCCTCTGTCCCCCTCCGCCGCTCCAAACCCCAAACCTGGCACACCAAACTAACACGTTTCTTACAAAAATGCTCACGCTCTGCTGAACGCTCCTGGAGGAAATCTCACTCTCTGCCGGACTTCCTCCATTTCAAGTTTATTCTCTCCTCCTACAGCTCTGCTCTTTCCCTCTTTTTCCAAGCACTCATCTCTTCTCAGTCCTCCTGTCCACGCAGTCTCTTTGAAACTTTCAACACTCTCCTTCGCCCCCCTCCTCCTCCCCTCCCATCCTCCCTCACTGCCACTGACTTTGCCTCCTTCTTCATCTCCAAAATTGAGGATATCAGACACGACATCTCCCGCCGTCACCCCTCTGCTACCCCCCTGCCCCCTCTATCCCTCCCCTCCATCTATCCCACCCTGTCCTCCTTCCTTCCGACTTCAGAAAAGGAAGTCCACTCCCTCATCTTATCCTCCCCCCCCACCACCTGCCCCCTGGACCCCCTCCCCTCCCGTCTTCTCCGCTCCCTCTCCCCCACTGCCTGCTCCCACCTTGCTCACCTCTTTAACCTGTCCCTCTCCACCGGCATCTTCCCCTCACCATTCAAACATGCTCTGGTCTCACCTATTCTCAAAAAACCCAACCTCGACCCCTCATCACCCACTAACTATCGCCCCATCTCTCTTCTCCCTTTCGCCTCCAAATTACTTGAACGACTAGTCTACAGCCGTCTCACAAGCTACCTCTCTGACAACTCCATCCTCGATCCACTACAATCTGGCTTTCGCCCACTCCACTCAACTGAGACTGCCCTGGTGAAAGTCACCAATGACCTGCTTTCAGCCAAATCCAGGGGCCACTTCTCTCTGCTCATCCTTCTGGACCTCTCTGCTGCCTTTGACACCGTAGATCATCCTCTCCTCCTCGGCACACTCCAAAACGCTGGCCTCTCTAGCACTGTCCTTGACTGGTTTTCTTCTTACCTCACTAACCGCTCCTTCTCTGTGTCTGCCTCAAGCACCACCTCACACCCTTCCATCCTTCCTGTTGGTGTCCCTCAGGGTTCTGTCCTTGGACCCCTTCTGTTCTCCCTGTATACCTCTTCCCTGGGTGCGCTCATTAACTCATTTGGCCTTCAATACCACCTCTATGCTGATGACACACAACTCTACCTCTCATCTCCTGATCTGTCCCCCTCTGTCCTCTCTCAGGTTTCCAGCTGCCTCTCTGCAATCTCCTCCTGGATGTCTGAACGCTCTCTAAAGCTCAACATGGACAAAACGGAACTCATCATCTTCCCCCCATCCAGAGCAACACCCCCGACCAATATCTCCATCATTGTTGACAACACCACCATCTCCCCCGTTCCCCAACTCCGCTGCCTGGGTGTCACTCTTGACTCTTCCCTCTCCTTTGCACCCCACATCCAAGCTCTGGCACAATCCTGTCGTTTCCAGCTACGCAACATTGCTCGTATCAGGCCATATCTCTCCCAGAGTGCAACTAAACTCATCATCCACTCACTGGTCATCTCACGACTTGATTACTGCAATGTCCTCCTCACTGGCCTTGCTTGCTCCCATCTTGCTCCCCTCCAATCTGTCCTGAACTCCGCAGCTAGGCTTATCTTCCTCTCCCGCCGCACCACATCTGCCACTCCCCTTCAACAAAATCTACACTGGCTCCCATTCCCCTACAGAATCCTCTTCAAACTCCTCACCCTCACATACAAGGCCATCTCTAATTCCACTGCTCCCTACATCTCCAACCTCCTTTCCCTTCATACTCCCTCCCGCCCCCTACGGTCGACTAATGACCATCGCCTCTCCACCGCCCTGGTCACTGCTTCCCATGCACGAGTTCAGGATTTTGCACGTGCTGCACCCCTTCAGTGGAACGCACTCCCCCGCTCCATTAGACTCTCCCCAACCTTGCAAAGCTTCAAACGGGCTCTAAAAACCCACCTATTCATCAAAGCGTACCCTTCTAATGCATAACCCAGAGCTGAAGCCGCGCCTCCACCCCCTGCCTCATGCCGTGAACATCTCAGCTTTGCTTGCATACTGCCATCAGGCTACCTCCCGCTTGCCTGCACCTCTTGTCATCTGTCTGTCGCCCCTCCCCAATAGATTGTTAGCTCTTCAGAGCAGGGCCCTCTTTCCTCTTGTTATCTAAGCCCTCGTCTCAACACATTTCACTCACAGCTCTCCCCCACTCAACGACCATTTTTATCCTGCTAGTAAAGGCTCATCTCCATCTATGACCACCAGCCTCTAGTAGTACGATGATCACTACCTCAATACTTACATCTTAGCTGTACTATGTCTTGAGAATGTGTGGTGCTCTGTTATCTGTACTCTATTTCTGTTATTTATTTACTATAATGAAATGTTTTGTCCCCTGTACTGTCCTTTGTACGGCGCTGCGAAACACATGTGGCGCCTTATAAATAAAATGTAATAATAATAATGTGCACATCTGTGGTTTAACAAGTAGTAGGGCTAATTGGATTGCTTAGATGTCAATTTGTATCCTTTAGAGTAATATATGTATTGATAAATTTCAGATGGTTTTATGTGAACTGATAACATTAAATTTTAATAAAATTCTCTTTATTGTGGACAGCGCTTTCTATTTTGTTTTTAGTTTGCTAATTATATTGGGATTCAACAACCCATATTGAAAGCAGCAGTCCATAATTAAGGAGAGGTAAAACTTCATTAAAAGCTTGGGAACTGGATTAACTGACACGCATATCAGGTTAGCGCTTTCTTATTTTTTTAGGTTTGTCTGTTTGGATTGTTGATTGAAAGCAGCTTTTGCAAAGCATCATGCCAGGTCTTAGGTGTATTTCTGAGAGACTTGAAAGGAGGAAGAACTATGTTAGTAACCTATCAATTGATGGTAAAGAAGGAATTTCTGTAGATGAAAGTGATGATATGCATAAATTGTTTAATAAAATGGAATCACTCTGCTTAGCAGAGACTCGGCACTGGTAGGATCAGGTGACCCTACAGAAATATTTGGATAGGGACTTAATCCCTATAGGGTTAAGATTTTTTTAAAATTCCTCCTTCCAAAATGATGTAGATTTTTTAAATCTGTGGAATAGAACATTGGATGATTGTTTTAAATCCCTGATGAGGCTATTAATTAAATATCGGATGGAGAAGGTAAAAGGAATCCAGGGAGAGATTGAGGAAATCACTAATGAATTAAAAAAAATTGAGAAAGAAACAGGCTATGAGGAAAGAGATTCAAAAATCAATAGGAGAATTGAGGACTTTAAGAAAAGTCTTATACTTAAGAAAGATGAGAAGTTGAATCGAGATAGGACAGATTATGAGAGAGATAGAGTATGGATTCATAATAAAAAACAGAGATCTATATCCAATAAGAGGAAATACAGGACCCCATCTAGACAAAGAAATCAAGGGTTCAATGGAACCCAGAAAGGACCCAATGACTATCAAAGGGGCCAGAGGAAACATCTCACACCTATAAGAGGTACAAGGAATTCTATAAAGCATAGGAAAACATCATGGGGGATTATGAACACAACAATAGGTTTGAAAAGTTGAGGGGAACCGAAATAGAGGAGTCGCTGGATCCTATGTCCAATTAAACTAGACAGCGTCGTTTTTTAGGGAGAAACAGAGAGACGAATCATCAGAGATCCCCACTACAGACACCACCCATAGGGATAAGGGGGAGCACGATACAGTCAAGTGGAATAGAAAAAGAGACAGAGATATAGAAAGAGGGGAACCCGAGGTGGAAGAAACAGCCAGAAATCCAAGCAAAAATTCCCGATGGAATTAAAACCAAAGGGTATATTTAATTTATCCTCGAAATCCCTCTCCTCTGAGGAAATATCACTATTAAACAAGGGATTAAGTTTTGCCCCTGTTATGAAACCTAACCTGTTCGATCTATTTGTTGATCTCACTAAATTTGTGAGAACACTTAGCAGGAAAAGGTATTTTGCGATAAAAGACCTACAGAGGAAAGGGATTAGTGGAACACCTATTATTTTAGATAAAAATGACCAGGTGCCATTAGAAATCTTAGAATCCCTACTGCTAGAGAATAATGAATCGAATATTGAAAAAATGTATGATGCCAATGTAACACAGAATAGAGTATTTAGGAATCCATCTAATTTCTATCCTCTCCAATACCAGGGCCCATTTGTGGAAAGTTTCTATTCATCAACATTAGAAGAATTTAAAAGCATGTGCAAGAATCCGGGTTCATTTAAAAGTAAGGATAACTTGTCAAAAAAAGAAAGGCAAGCTTTAAAAAGGCTTATGGGAGACAGGGATATAATTATCAAGCAGGCCGACAAGGGGGGTGGGCTTGTTATACAAAATATACAAGATTATCTAGAGGAGGCTGGGAGACAGCTTAATAACGATACATTTTATCTGAAACTCTGTCGTAACCCCACGGTGGAGTTTCAGATGGAATTGAAGGACATGTTAGATAAGGCAAATGAACAACATGTGATACCTAAAGAAGAGTGGTTATTTCTATATAATCGGTATCCGGTAACACCAATATACTACCATCTACCAAAGGTGCACAAGTGCCTTGAGCACCCCCCCCCCCCCCGGACGCCCGATAATTTTGGGAATTAATTCAATGGCATCAAACCTGTCGGCCTATGTTGATGCTCAGCTACAGGAGCATGTAATATCCCCAAAATCCCATATTAGGGACACTACACATTTCCTACAAAAATTGGAAAGTGTAGAATGGAAGAGCACATACAAACTCCTCACATGTGATGTTGAGGCGCTTTATACTAATATCCCGCATTCCACAGGGCTGTCCGTTGTTGAATATTACTTAAAACAAGATGTAACACAGCCAGAGGTATCACGCGAATTTATTTTGACAGCTATTAATTTTATACTTACAATTATTTTATATTTGATACACAATATTATTTACAAACACATGGGACCGCCATGGGGACCAGGTTCACCCCGAGTTTTGCCAACCTCTACATGGGGCATCTTGAGGAGCACCTCATTTGGGGTGGCGATTTCGGGGGGCGAACCTGGTCCTCTATGGTAGGTATATAGATGATTTGTTTTGGTTTGGAATGGAAATCTTGACTCCATCACAAGTTTTGTTGAGCACCTTAATACAAATGAATATGGTTTAAAATTCACGAGCACCTTTAGTGATATTGCTATAAATTATTTAGATATATCGGTCAGCATTGTAGATGGCGGGATTTGCACGTCAATTTATACCAACAGTGTAGATTGCAATAAGTATCTGAATTTCCGTAGTTGTCATCATATGAAATGGAAAGAAAACATCCCGAAGGGACAGTTTCTCCGTTTAAAGAGAAACTGTTCCCAAAAGGATGTTTATGAAAAACAATCAGTCTCAATGTATAAGGCATTTGTGGAACAAGGATATCGGATGATTTGTTACAAAGAGCAATTAAGGATGTTGAAAAGATAGGCAGGACGGTACTTCTGGGGGAAAGTAAACCCAGGAAAACTGTGGAGAGCTCAAAGAAGTGCTCCCTGTCATTTATAACTCAATATAAATGACAGCAGCACGACAGATTAAATCTATCGTTGAGAAAAATATGTTATTGCTAAAACATGATAAATTCTTAGCCCCTCTTTTAGAGGATAAAAGGAAGGTGGTGTTCAGGAAATCTAGAAACCTAAAACAAAAACTAGCACCAAGTATGTTACAAAAAAATGGATCCGGTGAAAAGCCAGGACAGAGTATGACACTGAACTGGTTACCTCCAAAACCCAAAGGGTTCTTTAAATGTGGACGAAATGGATGTCTAACTTGTCCACATGCAGAACATAGGAGCACTATGACTACTGCACACACTGATGGTAACACCTAACCAATAGAGGACTTTATGAATTGTCAGTCCTCTTATGTGATCTATGTTCTGACATGTGGATGTGGAATCCAGTATGTAGGTCGGACAATTCGTAGTTTGAATGTTAGGTTTTTAGAAGACAGGAGAGGAGTATTGAATAATTCCAAAACCCACAGTCTACCAAGACACATATTGAATTGTGAGAAAAGTGCACTAAGGGATCTTAAAGTGAAAGCAATAGAACAGATCAAAGCCACTATTAGGGGAGGGGATAGATATCGAGAATTATGCAGGAAAGAAGCTTATTGGATTTTTAGACTAGTTCCTACCACATGGTCTCAACGATACTATTGAATTGAATAATATTTAGGGTGCGATATTTGTGATTTATATACTTACACATATATAAATATACTTCTATATTAGGTGGATGCGTCATAATAGTATTTTATCTTATAGAGAGAAATAGGGATTTATTGAGAGTATACTGAGGGGATGTGGAGTAATTGAATAATAAATATTAATTAAAATATCAATAGAAATAGAGTTAATAAGGAATATTTGGTTTAGCTATGAGGTATATTCTGAATGAGTTTTTACTAAAGAAACAACCCATGTTAGGAGAATAAAATAATGAATTATATGAGAATGTTGTATGTCAGGTTATACTAGAAGAGGGGTACAGTAGAGATATAGATTTATGTTCCCAAAATGATGATCTACTATTGTACTATCTCTGGGAGAACTATGAGGATAAAGATATTTAATTGATATATAAATAATAAATATATATTGATTACAGTGAAAATTATTATTATTATTAGTGAGTCTGTTTATACTCTAGAATTTACAAGTTATGCATAGCCTGTTTTTATTGATAATAGGGACAGAGATATAAGAAAATAAAATTTAGTAAAAGTAATAGTGAAAGGAGATAATATAATATATACAAATAGGGATTTTGGATGATGTTATATGCGTGTTAGTTATGAAAATTGGTCATATAAAATATATAGTTAATATGCTAATGCAGTTAAATTAAATTATGTTTTATGTTTTAAATAATATCAATGTTTTAAATAATATCAATGCTATATAATTTTATTGAGTCATTATAAAGGTAATAAGTAACCCTAAGGTGAAAGGGTTAATGAATGCAATTAACCCAATTAATTAATGATTGATGCAACCTTGGGGTATAAATAGCAGTGAGTGAAAGGGGAGTGTATACTTCTGAGGAAAGGGCCATTTACTCTGAGGCTGAGAAACGGGTCAAGAGTGCCCCTACATGTGTGGACATCAGCGTCACAAGTAGCCTTTGAGCCTCCTATGCCAGCAGCAAACCTGGCTAATCCTGGGAAAACAGCGCGCAGACGCCAGCCCAATTGCCGGTGGTAATTAGCCCAGAGAAACCGCACCAAACAGCAGCGGTATATGCGGCCCTGACAGAGGGAAGTGAGCCGCAAAGATCCCCAGCACAAGTGCAGCAGCTAAACGCTACACGGACGGAGACGAGACGGAGACGGGTGTCTGGTGTGAAGTGCAGCTGTGGACTGGACGGGTGAGAATAGCCGTGGATACGGCTTCACTACGGCTTATACTAACCCCAATGGTGCAGCACGCTGTGTATTAGGAATCCAACTGCTCATGTTATTTAGTCATTAAACGGGGACGCCCGTTAGAACTTCTTCTAAAACCGATTTTGAGATCCCTCGGATAGGAGATCTTAACAGCGGCAGTGTGTGTTTAATAAATCATTATAGCGTGTTTCCCAAGGGACATTGATATTAATATTATCATACTGAAACTGTTCCAGCGGGAGGATTAAAACAGCGATGGTCCACTAACGAGGTTTATTGTGACCACATTTCCTTCAGATATGTCTGGGACTTTGAATTATCAGTGAACCTTTAACATTCATTCTAGGAGGCTATTTAAGGAGTGATAAGTGTTTTACTACTGTGGAGTAAAGTGTATGATTGGAAAGACACATTTGTTTCAATAGAGTGTGTCCATTCATTAAAAGTGTATCCAATGTGCACATCTGTGGTTTAACAAGTAGTAGGGCTAATTGGATTGCTTAGATGTCAATTTGTATCCTTTAGAGTAATATATGTATTGATAAATTTCAGATGGTTTTATGTGAACTGATAAAATTAAATTTTAATAAAATTCTCTTTATTGTGGACAGCGCTTTCTATTTTGTTTTTAGTTTGCTAATTATATTGGGATTCAATAACCCATATTGAAAACAGCAGTCCATAATTAAGGAGAGGTAAAACTTAATTGAAAGCTTGGGAACTGGATTAACTGACACGCATATCAGGTTAGCGCTTTCTTATTTTTTTAGGTTTGTCTGTTTGCTTTTAAGCAACACTACCTCCACTTTGGGAAGATGTGACTCTCAATCCTTTGTATAGATGACTATGGAAGTCATTCCATCCCATTTGCATGCTGTTTTTCTTCGCAGCTGTGCAAACAGGTCTGAACTGTGGCAGCGCACGAGCCCCAATGCGCATGCGAGTCATTGCCTGGCGACAGGTGTCGCCAGGCAGCGACCAGAGCAACGACAGAAGTGTTCGCAGCAGCGACTGCTAGAAGATTGACAGGAAAGAAGGTGGATTTGGGTGTCAACCAACCGTTTTCAGGGAGTGGTGAGGCAAACGCAGGCGTGTCGAGGCGTTTGCAGAGCGGGTGTCTGACGTCAATTCCGGGACCTGTCAGGCTGAAGTGATCGCAGTAGGTGAGTAAGTCAGAAGCTACTCAGAAACTGCACAAAATGTTTTTGCTTAGCTCAGCTGCACAAGTGATTGCCCCATTGCTATGCAAAAAAACCCTCCCCCATAGGCGGCGTCTATCTGATCAAATGGACTGCAAAAAGTTTCAGCGTGCGATCAACTCAGAATGACCCCCTATGTCATCTAGATACACAGTAGCATATGCCTTATGCAGTTTTAAGAGCTTATCCATAGCCCTTCTGGAATGCGACAAGTGCACCATGCAGGCCAAAAGGCAATACCTCATAAGCCCTCGGGTGTAGAGAATGCAGTTTTTGGCTTGGCAGAGGCTGTTAAGGGTATCTGCCAATATCCCGTGTGCAGTCCAAAGTGGTCAGATATTTACTTTCGGCTAAGTTCTATACCAGTTCTACCAGTCTATCCATGGCATAGGACATGTTTCAAAGAGGGAAACTTTATTCAAATATCTGAAGTCATTGCAAAAGTGTATTGTTCCATTGGGTTTCAGGACTAGTACAATAGGTGCAATTCCACTCGCTGGTGTATTCTTCCACAACACCTAGTTTAATCATATTTTCAACTTCTTGCTTTAACGCAGCCAATCTAGCCTCCGGTATGCGGAAGGGCCATGCTTTACTACCCCAGGGGGTGTGATTATATCATGTTCTATAAGAGTGTTAAACCTGGAAATAGGAGACAAGATGTCTCTGCTTTGAGACACCATTTGTACCACCTGATGCCATAGAGGTAGTATCAAGGAAGAATGACTAGGCACCCCACAGTCCTCTGCTTTAATGTGTAAAACTGAAGGCACAGGGACTTCCTCGTGCCACGATTTTAGTAGGTTGACATGATAAATTTGTTCTTCCAGCCTTCCACCCAGCTGGCAAACTCTGTAGTTCCTGCCAGTGTGCAAAGTGGTTACGTCCCTGGGTAGGAACAAGAACTAATACTTTGCCCTCCAGGTTAAAAGAATGGACTCCTACTCAAGTGTCATATAGCTTTTTGTAGACGCTCTTGATTCTCCTATAAGTGTTGTTTCACCAGATGACCTATCCTCTTATATAGTTGTGCAACAAATTGGACTACATTTGGTTCTTTGGGCTTTTATTGCTCCCAGTCTTCCTTGAGGATGTCCAAAATGCCTCTAGATTGTCTTCCATACAAGAGCTCAAACCGACTAAACCCCATTGAGGCTTGTGGTACTTCCTGTACTGTGAACATTAGGAAAAGAAGGAGAGTATCACAGTATTTTCTTTCTAGGGCCAATGCCTGTCTAATCATTTGCTTTGAAATATGGTTAATATGTTCCACCAGTCCATCCATTTAGGGTCATTTAGGTGCAAAGAGCCTTTATGCCAAGTAATTGACTTAACTCTTTCATCAATTTTGACATAAAAAGAGTGCCCAAGTAGTTAAGATTTATTTTGGAATCCCCAACCTCACCATAAAGGAGTAGTAGCTCCTTAGCTATAGTATTTGACTTGATATTATGCAACAGAATAGCTTCCAGATAGAGCATGGCATAATCAAATATTACCAAAACATATTGCTGGCCCAAAGCCAATATTTCCTATGGACTCACCCAACAGGTACATGCCTATTCACTCAAAGAGGAACTAAAACCACCGGAATAGGAATTGAGGGGGGGTGGGGGGGACTGTAATCAGGTTTAGAGATTTTTTTCTGACATACTGGCTCTTTTAAGATTGGATGTTATGCACTGTATCGGTTACCGCCATGTCCAGCCAGATCCGGTCAGCAATAGCTTCCTGAATAGGGGAAAGTCTTTGGAGCTTTGGAGCTATGGCTGCCACTGCCTTAACTGTTTGACATTTTAGTGTAAGCAGTAGGCAAACCCGCTCATATTCCTCTGTAGTTTCATGAATTTATTGCACTTTCACCTTAAGCAACATTGCTGACATTTCTTTTGGAATGACAGAACTGGATACTAATATTAGCTCACTTCCAGAGTCCACAAGAGATGATGCAGCCTATTGGTTTATCAGAACAGTCACCTGAAAAAGCAACAGATACTCTGTATCAGGAGACATAATACAGCAATTAGGAAAGGCGGGACCCAGCCGATCAACTGTACAGTCCATGGGTTCCTGACTGTTTGGGCATTAAGAATTAACATTCTGAAAGTTGTAAGGTCCAGTAAAGCCATGGATACAGTAGACTATGACTAGAATCTCCATCATATGGCCAGGTGAATTGGTTTCTGGCTGCAACCAGCTTTTTAACAGTTTGGAGAGTTTTGCCAGCTGTGAACGAGCTGCTTTACCCTTGATGAAATGCCAATCATGGTCCTGTCACTCCTATCTGAGCCAAAAGCACAGGGTTTTTTGCTAATTAGAAGCCTGTTCGGAAAAAATAAAAAAGGCCTGCTGAGCTTCAGTACTCAAATATGGCGCCAGCTGTTCCGCCTAAACATTTGGCAGCCTTTTAAGAGTCTTCCCGGTTCTCCAAAAGACTAAGAGATATGCCTACACATCATCTGAGGAGGTCATGTTGATGTCCTCCCTCAACTCCGTGGAGCCTTGGCAGGCCCCACTGTCGCAGTCGCCTGAGCACACTGAAGCTTGTGAAATGTACCATGCCTGACTCTTGGCTAGCTATGGACTTCTTTAATGACTACCAGCCTCCGTTCACACAGTTGTGACCTGTCATTCCACCTTCAGCAGTGGATGGTCTGCTTCCAGCTCCACAGAAGTCAGCAGTCTCCGAAACCCAGTTGCATCATCACTGAGGAGCTGGCCCCTGATCCTCAGCACCTGCTAGTGAAGGAATCTTCTACACTCTACACAATCACCAGTCTCAATGAGTCCCTACTGCCCCTGTCTGCATCTTGGTGAGAGCCCTGGCTTCAATTCATCCCTTCGCTTCAATTCATCTCTTCTAAATCCACTTGTGTAACACTACTGGCTTGGTCTGACACCGTTCCAGCTGGCAGCTGTCCCAGGGGAAAGAGGGACTTCTCAGCTCCACAACAAATTCCTTTGGCTTCCCCGCAACCAATTCTGCATCTGACTGCTGTTCATTGTCTTTTGCTCCACCTCCAGTGACTGTTGCACTAGATTCTCAATGTGGAAGAGGCCATCAATAGGATTGACTAAAGCTTCATGTGTCTCATTCTTCTTTGGGGCATGTCTTCACTGTATTTTAATCCCTCAGTGTCAGTCATTACAGTGATTCAAGATGGCCCTACTGCTCATAGCCTGGCCCTATACCCTGACGACAGCCTCCTCACAGTCACAAACACCTCATCTCTTTTCCCCCCACCAACTTTCAGAATTGCATTATTATGATATGACAAGCTGTCTAATTTTTAAATAAAGTCAGATAAAATGTAGGCGCACCCAATAAACATTGCCCTCCCCATGCCCCAAGCCATCAAATCCACATTCAAGTTCTGGTGGTGCTCCTCCTCTGTGAAATATCTGTGCATTCATCTCACACCATCCTATGATTCCCTCTACTTAATTTACCCCTGCTGCTCACATCAAAAAAGACCTTGTGACATAGTCCAGCCACTTCATCTCTTGGATTGGTAGAATGTGTACCAAAAAATTAATATTCTCCCCAGTTTCCTCTACCTCTGTCAAACTCTCTCCATTCATGTTTCATCCCTACTTATGACCCATCTTCAACGTTGTCGCAAGATTTATCTGGGTGGTTCAAAAATTTTGTGTCCTTTTAAACATTCTAGGAATGGAGGTTTTGGGCTTTCTTTCTTTCCAGAAATATTACTTAGCTATCCATCTCTCAAGCTGCCCTAACCCTTTGTCACTGGTTGGATTTAGAAGCTGCTTCATTGGGCTTTCTCTCTACTTACTCTGTTTTTCTACTTTGACCAGAGGCTCATTCTTTACCGGCTTCCTTAATAACCTCCCTTTTATATCACCTCTTTGGAACAATAATGCCTTCCCTATGGTCCAGGGTCTCACAACTTTTGATCCAAATTTCTCCATGATCTTTATCCCTTAGCCACCTTTCCCTAGTTGTCTACTCTGTGTGATTAATGTGGCCTTTCTTCTAAATGTTTCTACTAATATCTTCAGCATTGCCTCTATCAATCTAGCTCCTGACATAGACCACAATATACTTCTTTGGGGACTTTTATTATCCAGTGCATGAATTCCCGTTGGCTCATATCGTCTCTCTATGGCCTTTTGATTTCCCATAAGCAACTACTAAGGAGCTCCTGGAAGAGAAAGGAAGAGAATGATAGGGACCTGGAAGAGAGTGATAGGGGTGGATCTGATACCAGAGAGCTTGAATAGCATCAGACAGAATGCCAAAATAACAACTATATGTGTGAGAGGTAAAGAAAATACCTACCAATGCATGTTCTGCTGGTAAATAGTGCTTACACATCTACATGCTATTTTCAGTTATTACACCGAAAAGTGCTATAGGGGCTACGGAGAGAGGGGCACTCTTGGTCATAGCTGACGGTTCTACCCACTAATTAGAGAATTTGTATTGCTATTAATCACCTTATAGTCTTCCTAGAAGGAGTACCACCGCATATATGGGATATAACTGCTGTGGTCTCAAATCGATAATTTGCAAAAGCAGTCCCCATTGCTGTTTATTTGCAATAATCATACTTGCCTACTCTCCCAGAGCGATAGAGGCTCCTCAAAATAGTTTGGTGCTCCTGGC
Source organism: Pseudophryne corroboree (assembly GCF_028390025.1). NCBI lineage: Eukaryota > Metazoa > Chordata > Amphibia > Anura > Myobatrachidae > Pseudophryne > Pseudophryne corroboree. The sequence goes on from NC_086447.1 coordinate 509,160,515, forward strand.
TGCCCAGAAGGGTGGACAAGTCTCTCTGGCTGCCTACCTCTAGGCTTCAGTCGACCACTTCCCGAGTGAAGTGGGCAGTCCAGGCAGTTGCTGATGTGATTTGCATTAAATCCTGTCATCGTGAGTCTGAGTATCAGAGGCGAGTTGCACTGAGAAACATGTTAGCTTGGAGCAGAACAATACAGGAGGCAGATCTAGACGCAGCAGGAGGAGATAATTTGAATATGGGAGCAGGTCCAGAGCAACTCCAGATGAATTAGGGGCAGAGAACTTACATTGCACAATTGCTCAGACAGTTGACTAAATTTGTCACTTTTGTTCAGGTCACTATGTTGCCTCTTTGGTAGGCTTATTACAGCAAGTATGGTAGCAGCACAGTGATGTGTAGAGAAAACCAGACCTGACATGAATGTAGTGCAGTCTCAGTGTACAGACTTCCTGCTGACCAAGTACAGACTTCCTGCTGTGTGGACTGGATGATGCCTGTCTAGAGGAAAGCATAGTTCAGCACTTTAATAAAATGCTTTTTTTATGGGTGAACAGAATTGAGTGGGGATCCCTATTTCTTTTTCTAACTGTCAAAAAAATAACATAAGAGGACATGGTGACAGGTGCTAATAATGTAGTGCTAATTGATACTTTATAAATAGAACCAGTAGTGATTTTAGTATACATTTTTTATAATTCAAGTGGTGTGCAATTTGCCCATCTATTGCTGCAGGCTGCTATAACAAATCTCTTAAACTGAACGACTGAATATACTGAGAGCAAAGAAACTGAAAAGAAACCAGGGTCAACAACAGGGGGGTCAAAGGGGACACCTGTACCGCACCCCAAGGATCAGAGGGGCCCCAAAGAAATGCCTTTTGTCCAAATAAGGTGGCTAGCTGTAGGTGGTGTGGGCGTAGCCTCAGAGTGACAGGAGGCTCTTACACACAGTGACTGTGCGGTGTGAGTGTGCACCTGCTCTTTCGGATATAGCTCTGTTGCAGGCATGGGACATGGCAGCAGCAGTGATGTGCGGTGGGGTGAGGCAGGGCCTTTCCTCTCATACTAACATTTGTGCAAGAGTTTTGAATGCATAAATTGTATTATTCTAATCATTTTTATAGCGAAAACTGTGGAGTAAAAAGTCTATGGCAGGTGAGGCAGTGCCTCCCCTGGCTAACTTTTCCGCACATCTCTGATCAAAACTCACCAAATTTCCAGGATTTTATACTTCTGCACCTGTGTATAATGCCCAGATGTACCCTTTGGCTCATATATTGCATGTCAATCTGGCTCTGGTGCTAGCCAGTGCCTCCTAAGCTATTTAGCTCACCGCAGCAGGGTCTGGATACTGGGGAGTGCAGCGAAGCTGAGTCTCTCCCCAGGGTAAGAGAGGCTTGGTGAGGGGATACAGGGCTTTGGGATGGGATGGGGAGCTGGGAATGCAGCATGGAGTCATTGGGGACTGACTGTGTGGTGTGTGGAGGAAGGTGAGATACACATATTTATACATGTATATAAAGATCTATATATATATTTGCCACTGTTAACTCCCTCCTCTGCCCACCACCACCTCCTCTCCCTTCCTCATTGTCTGCTCTTGACTTTGCCACTTATTTCACATCCAAGATTGACTCCATACGTCAGGATATCACTTCCCACCAGACCAGCAACCAGCCACCACCCATCCCTTGCCACCCCTCCCCTTCCCTCTTACCAACTCTGACATCTTTCTCCCATGTATCTGGCGAGGAAGTCATGGCCCTCATCCGTTCCTCCCCCCCCACAACCTCCCCGCTCGACCCTATCCCCTCCCACCTCCTCCGTTACCTCTCCCCTTCTGCCTGTTCCCATCTTGCCCACCTTCTCAATCTCTCCCTTTCATCAGGCACTGTCCCCTCTGCCTTCAAGCATGCTCTTGTCTCCCCTATTCTTAAAAAACCTACCCTTGATCCTAACACTCTCTCCAACTATCGACCCATCTCTCTCCTCCCCTTTGCCTCCAAACTTCTTGAGCGTATTGTCTATAATCGCCTCACTGCCTTTCTTTCCTCTCACTCACTGCTTGACCCATTCCAGTCTGGTTTCCGTTCTCTCCACTCCACTGAAACTGCCCTCACAAAAGTCTGCAATGACCTCCATGCAGCCAAATCTAAGGGCCACTACTCTCTGCTTATTCTTCTTGACCTCTCTGCTGCTTTTGACACTGTGGACCATCCTCTCCTTCTGCAAATCCTTCACTCTCTTGGTCTGCGTGATACTGCCCTCTCCTGGCTGTCCTCCTACCTCTCTGATCGTTCCTTCTCTGTCTCCTCTCATGATGCTACCTACCCCCCACTTCCACTAACTGTTGGTGTCCCCCAAGGCTCTGTTCTTGGTCCTCTCCTTTTCTCTCTCTATACGTCCTCTTTAGGTGAACTCATTAGTTCTTTTAACTTCCAATATCACCTCTATGCTGATGACACTCAAATCTACCTCTCCTCCCCTGATCTCTCCACGGCTCTCCTCACTCGTACCTCAAACTGTCTTTCTGCTATCTCTTCCTGGATGTCTCAGCGCTTTCTTAAACTCAACATGTCTAAGACTGAGCTGATCATCTTCCCACCCTCCCGCACAGCCTCACCTCCCACAATCTCATTATCCATTGATGGCACGACTATCTCCCCTAGCCCCCAAGTACGCTGTCTTGGCGTAATCCTTGACTCCTCCCTCTCCTTCAAACCACACATTCAGCACCTCTCACAAACCTGTCATTTTCATCTCAAAAACATTTCTAGAATCAGACCTTTTCTCACACAGGATGCCACTAAGATCATTATTCACTCACTGATTATTTCCAGACTGGACTACTGTAATCTCCTCTTAACTGGCCTCCCTGACAATCACCTCTCTCCACTCCAATCTATCCTCAATGCTGCTGCCCGGCTCATCTTCCTCACCAAACGCACTACGTCTACCTCCCCTCTCCTACAGGCCCTCCACTGGCTTCCCTTCCCTTTCAGAATCCAATTCAAACTTCTCACACTCACTTACAAAGCCCTCACCCACTCCTCTCCCATCTACATCTCTGACCTTATCTCCCTTTACTCTCCCACCCGTCCTCTTCGCTCTGCTAATGCACGCCGTCTCTCCTCTCTTCTGATTACTTCCTCCCACTCCTATCTCCAAGATTTTTCACGTGCTGCTCCCTTTCTCTGGAATTCTTTACCTCTCCCCCTCAGACTCTCCACCTCTCTACAAAACTTCAAACGGGCTCTTAAGACCCATTTCTTTACCAAACCTAGCCAAATCTCAACATAACCCTCTGTTCCACGCTCTCTATGTACCCCATCTGTGTCATCCCTGTCTGTCTACCCCTCCCCTTAGAATGTAAGCTCTCACGAGTAGGGCCCTTTTCCCTCATGTGCTTATACTTTTCTTACTTTAATAATCCTCAACTGCCCAGATCCCACAGTTTTTTGACCACCTGGAACTTATCTCTATGTTTACTGGTGTAGTTATGCTTAGTTGCCCTGTACTTGTCCTATATTGTATTCAACTGTAAGTCACTGTTTTCCTATTTTTTATGTGCATTTGTACTCTGTAATTGGGCGCTGCGGAACCCTTGTGGCGCCATATAAATAAAGGATAATAATAATAATAATAATAATATATATATATATATATATATATATATTTATTTATTTATTTATTTATTTACAGTTTCTTACATAGCACAGCATATTCCTATGTGCTTTACAATATATAATCTGAGGGGGCCCCAGAGTTATCACTGTACCAGACCCCAAGATTTCTGTTGCCGGCCCTGAAAGGAACAGCAATATTTTGCTTACACTGACTAATCCGTGCAAACAGAGAAAAAAGGTCCGTACAGTACAGTGGCGGATCCAGGGGGGGGGGCACTCATGCCCGTGCCCCCCTGTCATTTGTGGCCCCCCCCCAGGCGTCGCACAGGGAGATGACGGGCGCCCGCTGAGATTGTGTTACCAGTGGGCGCCCGTCTCTCCTCACCGAAAGCCGGAGGCAGGAGCTCAGTACTGAGCTCCTGCCTCCGGTGCTGTCACTGTGCGGCGTGCGCTATGGGAGAGACGTCAGTCATGACGTCTCTCTCATAGTGCTGAGGAGCGGACGCCAAGAGGAGGAGTACTGCAGCGGTCTGGAAGCGGGAACGGGGCTCGGTAAGTATGTTATGTTTTCTCTTCCTCAGTGCAGCGGGGGTATCTACTGGGGGCAAACTACGGGGGGGACATTACTACTGGGGGGCATCAACAAGGGACATTACTACTGGGTGGGGGGGCATTACTACTGGGGGCATTATTACTAGGGGAGTATCTACTGGGGGCATTACTACTGGGGGCATTACTACTGGGGAGCATCAACAAGGGACATTACTACTGGGTGGGGGTATTACTACTGGGGGCATTATTACTGGGGGAGCATCTACTGGGGGCATTACTATTGGGGGCATTACTACTGGGGGGCATCAACAAGGGGCATTACTACTGGGGGGGCATTACTACTGGGGACATTATTACTGGGGGGCATCTACTGGGGGCATTACTACTGGGGGGTCATCTATTGGGGGCATTACTACTGGGGGCAGCTACTGGGGGAAAACTACTGGGGGACATTATTACTGGTGGCATCTACTGGGTGTATTACAACTGGGGGCATTATTACTGTGGGGCAACCACTGGGGGCATTACTACTGGGGGTCATCTATTGGGGGCAAACTCCTAGGGGGCATTACTACTGGGGGACATTATTACTGGGGGGCATCTACTGGGGGCACACTATTTGGGGACATTATTACTGGGGGCCAACTACAAAGGGGCTAACTACTGGGGGCAAACTACAGGAGGGCATTACTACTGGCGGCGTAACTACAGGGGCATTACTACTGGTGGCGTAACTACAGGGGCATTACTACTTGGGGGCTAAACTACGGGGGGGCATAACTACAGGGGCCAAACTACTGGGGGATAACTACAGGGGCCAAACTACTGGGGGCATTACTGCTGGGGCTAAACTACAAGGGGGGCATAACTACAGGGGCTAAACTACAATGGGGCAAACTACATGGGGACATTACTACTGGTGGCTAAACTACAAGCAGGCAAACTACTGGGGGCATTACCACTGGGAGGCTAAACTAAAGGGGGGTAAACTACTCGGGTCATAACTGCAGGGGCATTACCACTGGGGGCATAACTACTAGGGCGCTAAATGACTGGGGGCATTACTACAGGCAACATTACTACTGGGGGCAATACGGGCATTGCATAAGGGGCACCACTACTATGGGGTCTATATAAGGGGCACTACCAGTACAGTGGACATTGCATAATGAGCGCTACAACTGTGTGCATTGTATAAGAAGCGCCACCTCACATGCACCGAAGCCGCACGCAAATGTACTTGCCCCTTCCATGGTGCCCCCCTTATCATTTTCTTCTGGATCCGCCCCTGGCTACAGTATGCAGTGTTTCCTAAATCTATAAAAACACTTATTATTTCCAACCAAATCGGGGAGTACAAGTTAAGAGTCACATATTATTTCATGACTGCACTCTGATATCAAGGGAAACATTTTATAACCAGGGCCATTGAGACAGCCACGGGGCCTGAGTACTGAAGAGGGAGTGGCCTCAGTAGCTGACCCAGGTCACTGCCAAGCCTTTTCAATAGACCAGGGCCCAAATAATTAGTACCCACTCCACCATCTTCTTGGCATCCCTGTTTGCAACTTATCCCTATAGTTGAATCCTATTATTTAAAATGGTTTCCCAAATTCAGGCCATTTTCATTTATTAGTTTGTACGGGATGTAGTCACCCATCCCGGCAGTTGGGATCCTGGTAGTGAGCATACCGTCACCGGGATCCCAGCCACCAGAATGCCGGCAAGGGGCCCATGACTATTCCCACTTGTGGGTGTCCCTGCAAGGGTCTTCATTGCGCTGGCACCTCCTGCCTGCATTCTGGTGTCCAGGATCCCGGCGTCAGTATGTGAATAAAGACAAAGTGACTTTTTTTACAATATACTTTATCACTTTAAAAGTCCTTGAGTGTTGTCCCTTTTCCCTATATTTGTTTAATGATGCAATTCACCCCAGCCAACATAGTGGCCACCTGCATCTCCCCTCCGTGAGGTGGGGTGGGGTGGGGGGGGTAGTTGGGTTTGCAGGTTAAGGGGCACTAGGCTGAAGCTTTGCCTAGGGTGCAGAGAGACCTTGCACCGGCCCTGTTATATATGTGACAATAAATATATGTGTGAACTTTTTGACAAACAGCGCATGTACAGTATTTTGTCTGCCTATAGAAGTTTATGGGCTTCATTCTCTAAGAAGCCCCCGAAACACAGAAGTTACTTCTTCGCCAGAAGAATATACTCTATAGTATATTGCAAGAGTATTGCAAGTATTCATGCATACCAGCACCGGAATGTATTGAAATCAATTTGCAACACAAATGTGAGATCCAAAAGAAAAGAAAAACAGATTGAAGACATGCAATGGGCTGGTTTTCTTTGTAAGGACTTAGGACCCTATGCAGCACGGATTGCAAAATTGAGACAACATAATCCAACCGATTATCGAACGACTGCACGTGCGCACCATTCGCATTGTCCGTGCACACTTGCGATTTGCGATTATTTTTGCGAAAGCATTGTGCTGCAATGCAATTGCCTTTTGATTGACAGGAAGCCAGCAATAGTGGAAGAAACATGCTGTTTTGTGGGTGTATTTGTAAAAATGCAGATGTGGCAGGGTGTTTTTCGGGTGGGTCTGTGACATCAGCGATGACCACTTCCAGCCTGGCGCAGATGGAAAAAATCTTCGATGTTACGGTATTTGCGTATGGTTATGTGATCACATTGCGCATTGCGATGCAATTGAAATTTCTGCAATGGGCTTTTTTTCTTTATTTCTGGGTGGCAACTATTTGATCGCAGTAACTGCTTTTTAGCAGATTTTGCGTTCCGTGCTGAATATGGTCCTTAAGCCATTTTTCATTGTAAAACTATGAGGCTGTCAATGTTTTCTAGAACACATCAGTGAGTAATGACTGGAAAGACCCCAGGCCATAGCATTTCATCCTTAATCAACCATAATTTTACTTGTCAGGAACTTACCTTTAGTGCTTTATTGCTTTGTTAGGTAATTCAATACAAATACTAGCTGGGTGAAAATAAACACTATGTTAATTGATTTAAAATGGAAATAATTAGGTTATCAATCCCTATTATAAAATTCTATTCCAGCATTGCAATGTAAAAATACACTAAAAAAAAATACATTTATTTCATAGGTTTTTAATGATGTTTATAAATGTGTAATCTGCAACGTTTTATTTATGTATACTGTTTAATCATTTTAATTGTGCTGCTTGTGTTTAAATCAGTGACAGTAAGGTTGACCATGTTAACTGTCCAGAAAACATTTACTTGCTGGAGTTGACAGTGTACACAGGGAGCCCTCTACTGGAGAAATTAATGTTTGAAAGTAAATCCAGTAAAAAAGGCCCACTGTAGAGTTGAAAATATATTTTATGCTATACTGTTGTGTCTATGTTCCCTTCATGATCTGGACCAGGAAGCGACAGCACAAGAGAGCAGAAGCGAACTTCCGTCCTTAAAGCACCTTAATGTTTTATCCATTTTCCGTTTGTTTGAGGTTATATTGTTCTATCTATGTACCATTGTACCCTAGCGGGCTCGCTTCGCTCGCCACGCTTCGCTCGCCACGCTTCGGGCTCAGTATCTCTCTTTGCTCACCACAGGTTACTATTCAAAATAGTTGGTGACATGGACCCAGGGACTTATGGGAAAGGTCCTCTTCATGAAGGGTAACTAGACTTTACCCTGCTAGTAGCACAGACGAGTCAGCGATCACTCGTCTCACGCCCCCTTTACCTGTGGACACGCCCCCTCTATCAATCGCCATGCCCGCTCTACCCATGGCCATGCCCCCTGTATCTTTTTTTTACTAGACAATGTTGGAGGGTATGACACACACATACACACAGTACTTTATTTCTGGTGATGGTCAGCTGTACCATTATTTGGGTATGTCTAAATTCTCAGAACTAGTCCCTGAAGCAGGACGGAATCAGTGAATTAAATTCGTAAACTGATAAAATATGGATCTCAAAACTTGTCCAGAGTGCAAAAAAGTTTTGCATCAACTTGTAAATGTAGGTTAGTACCAGTACCATTAGTACCAGTAAATGTTACCATAGAACATACACATTTACCTCCCAACTGACCATCTTTGAAAGAACTATTTCTCCTTGGACCCAAGTCTTCATTATCCTTATTTGTAAACTGTGTCTCTTTGAGGTGAGCTCTATATGGAAATACGCTTACTGTAAACTAACTCCTTTAAATAACTATTTCACTCATACATTTATACTGATGGTAATGATTTTGCCGGCCGTGGATCATGAGCAGAGAAGTGACATTTCTGGTATGGATATTGGGGAGTGCATAAAGAAACATAAATACATTTAGCGATTTTGTTATCATTACATATAATTAAAAATCAAATTAGCAAAACAGCAAAGGTGTAGGGTTTCCGGCATGTGATTTGCATTTTCTTTGTTAGTTATAAATAAAACCAAAACAATTCTTCCATGTTGCTTTCTATAAACGCTAATTCATGAGGACATGTACACTGCAGTCTTTTGCCTGCAAGTCTTTCTCTAAATAAAATAGTCCAAAAAGCAGGAAAAAAATATAATCAAAGTACTAAAAGTGCATATGGGATGTTCCATGGCATTTATTTTCCCGCCTTTAAAATGCACGTTTCTGTATTTGTTGTCTAGGAAGGGGAGGAAGCAAACTTGTAAAAATGCAGCATTCTTTTACAGAACACCATAAAACACAGCTTGTTCTTCAAGTAAAAGAATAAGATAAACCTTCGAAAAAATCCTATGTTGCCTTTTGTCACTCAAAAATAGAAATAAAATGTCACACGACAGTTACAAATGTTTATAATCCGTGGATTGGCATGCAATGACTATCAAACCTGTCAAAACTGCTGAAACACTGACATCTCTACTCTTTAAACCCTAAGCCAGCCACTGATAGATTGTGTGGAAAATGACAGTCTGCTAGAGCGAAGCAAAAAAGGAACAATTAATGATCCTTTACTTTGCTCTTCATGTTCAGAACTATGTTTAGGATAAACGGAATTCAAAGAATTCCCCACTTCCAATAATAACTGAGTAATGGCAGCAGACAATATAGTTTACTGGCAGGAGCAGCATACAGGCGCTGAGTGCTAGGTCAATCCCATAAAAAGATTTTTCCTGACTTAAGCAGCTTGCTCTTCTGGGTGTTTGGCTTTGTAGACAAACAGAATGTGTTTTACTTGAGTACATTTGTGCATTAACAGCTTATGCTTAGGCAATTGTTGTATGGAACACGTAAAAGCAATATCTTTCTACAATAAGGAAACACTGGGGTATATTTACCAAGGTGGGAGTGGGTTTTTTTTTTGTTTGTTTTTTTGGGATCTGGTGATGTTGCCCATAGCAACCAATCAGACTCTATTATCTTCTAGAAGCAGATAGAGAAATGTTAAGCATAATCTGATTGGTTGCTATGAGCAATATCACCAGTTCTAAACAAACTCCTACCTTAGTAAATTGCCCCACTGTGTCCATGGGTAGGAAAAATGACAAAGCTGTCATATTCCATAGACAGCCCATCTGTAGGACACTTAAATGTAATTTTACACATAATTCCATATATAGATCAGATTTCAGGAAAACATGACTTCAAAGCAGAACTAAGAAACAAAACAAATGAAAAACAATTTAAAATGTCCAAGTAATTGGCATGCATTCAGTATACTGATTCATTTATCATTCAGAGCAATCAAAATTCCTTATCAAGGAGAATGCTTTTTTTTATCTTTGTGGTTAGAATGAATGATATAAATATTTGAGGAAATGTTATACAAGTATCTCGAAACATATATTGCTAATAAATGGGAGATTCAGAGATGTGCACAAGACTAGAATCATTGCCACACTCAGTGACGTCATACATTTATACAGAAATTAATTTCTTATATACAAATGATCAAATATTGTGTCAAATCATGATAACCAATACATCCAACTAAACTGAAGAGTTAAGTTGTGAAAGTGAAGCAATGAGCATATACACTTATAATCAGTAGTTAAACACACTTTGGATAATGAACAAACTACCAGGAAACTATGGGACTATGGGACTAATTCAGACCTGATTGATGCTGTGTATTTTCGCACAGCAGCTGATCTGGTCTGAACTGCGCATGCGCCGGCGCTGCAGTGCGCCGGCGCATGCCAGACAGCGGATGGCCATCTCAGCCCTGCGATCGCCTCTGCCTGATTGACAGGCAGAGGCGGTTGCTGGGAGGGAGGGGGCGGGCCGGTGTTTTAGGGTCGTGGTCCAGGCAACACAGGCGTGCCCGGAACGTGCGGGGGTGGGCAGCGGCGGCTGTGACCCGGAGAGCGACGAGTAGCTCCCTGCCAGTGCGCAGGAGCTGCACTTGCAGGGAGCTACTCCTCAGGTACAAAAGCATCGCCGCCGTGCAATGCTTGCGTACTTGTGCGGTTGGGGGGGGGGGGGGGGGTAGGGCCATACATGCAGGGCGGACCAGACCCCGCATGTCAGAGCAAATGATAGTAGCCGTGCAAAATTTTGCACAGCTACGATCAACTCTGAATTAAGCCCTATATTTGTTGACCCATATATTACCAAGCTGAAGTGATTTGGGGATAAACGTCTGCTATAGAAATCACTGATAAATAACACTAATAATTTCAGTGTAAACTCAATACAATATATCTACAGCATATCTACAGAAGATATAAAATTAATGGGCCAATTCAGATCTGATCGCTAGGCTGCGTTTTCTCACAGCCTGCGATAAGATCTGAACTGCGCATGCACCGCAATGCACAGGCGCGACAGACCGCAGCAATGGGGATCGTCAGCCAGCGACGGGATGATGCGAAAATTCCAAACGCATGGCGATCGCAAGGGGATTGACAGAAAGAGGGCGTTTGTGGGTGGCAACTGACCATTTTCAAGGAGTGAAAGCGTTGGAATGGAGGGTGTCTGGCGTCAAATCCGGTCCCGGACAGGCTGAAGTAATCGCAGCATCTGAGTAAGTCCTGGGCTGTGCAGAGACTGCACAAAATCAGTTTGTGCAGCTCTGCTACACATGCGATCGCACACTTGCACAGCTAAAATACACTCACCCTGTAGGCAGCGATTATCCAATCGCAGGGCTGCAAAACTCACTGCCCAGCGATCAGGTCTGTATTACCCCCTAAGTTTGCAGGGATCCTGTTTGCTGTAATGGAATGGAGAGGCCTAATGAGCATTGTTATCATTAACTTCTCCTTTCTGCTTTCTAATATTGACGACACATGATTTTCTCTATGGACAGTGATGGTGACATGTCCAGCCATTATTTTTTTTAATGAATCCTGTCGGCTAAGGCACTGAAAAATTGCCCATACTGCCCTCTACCAAATCATATGATTGATGATGCCTGATAGTGAGTGCACATGATTCACCATATATACAACATTCACTGCTGATTACAATGAAAAGACTTCCATATTCTTACTAGTGGCCAGTCCAACTCCATATCCATCCTACTATAAACCTTGAAATTATGTTGACAGACAGCACATTTTTTCCTGCATTTCATTCATTCATGCAAGTTAGGTAATTTACATTGGGGGTAATTCCAAGTTGATCGCAGCAGGAATTTTGTTAGCAGTTGGGCAAAACCATGTGCACTGCAGGGGGGGCAGATTTAACATGTGCAGAAAGAGTTAGATTTGGGTGTGGTGTGTTCAATCTACAATCTAAATTGCAGTGTAAAAATAAAGCAGCCAGTATTTACCCTGCACAGAAACAAAATAACCCACCCAAATCTAACTCTCTCTGCAAATGTTATATCTGCCTCCCCTGCAGTGCACATGGTTTTGCCCAACTGCTAACACAATTCCTGCTGCGATCAACTTGGAATTACCCCCATTATCCACTGATTTCCTTGGCAACTGTCTTGGTGCACCAATGCAACACATAATATTTATACTGAACTTGTTATTAGGTCTATAAGAATGGTTTAAAGGGGCTTTCCTTCCAGAGAGAACCGTAATGTACATGTCCTCCTCTAAATATTGCTAAAGGCATTGCTTTCTAATCCTGGCTTCCTTCTGTGTATTACCAAAGCCTTCATCAGTGAAAATGTATTTATTTTCTTATGCTGGTCGGGTTCTGGATGATAGATCGACAGTCAATAGGTCAAAAGTGAACAGGTCAACACCATATAGTCGACATGCATTAGGTCGACAGGTAAAAAATGTCAACAGGTTAAAAATATCGACATAACAATGGTCTACGCAAGTTTTTGAGGGTTTTTTTCAAAGTTTTTCATCATTTACCATCCACATGGACTATTTTTGGGAACAGTAACCTGCCCGAAGGGTCGTGAGCAAAGTAAGCCTGCAAGGGTTCATGCTTCCACTACTTTGGCTTAGATATGGTTTAATATACAAAATGCCAAACCTTGTGTCAACCATTTTTATGTCGACAATTTCGGTTGACCTTTTGACCCCGCAAACCTTTTGTACTGTATGCCCTTTTCACGTTCACCTTTTACCCTGTCAGCCTAATGCATGTCTACCATATAGGGTTGACCTTAATGACTGTGAACCTATTTATTGTCGTCTTTTGAACCACACCCATGCTGGCCACGCATGTTATTATATTACGAACATGAAGCTCAGAAGTAACCACCAGATAATCTGATTACATTGGCATGTTTGTAAAGATGTTGGCAAAAGATGTACATATTGGGATCTGTTTAAGATAATGGCAGTTTGCAGTGATTTTAAAGAGTGTTGTCCTCTGATTTATGGAAAGGTAGGACTGTAGATTACACCCCTATCCATAACAGTTGTTGTACTAATAGATCAATCAGAAAATTATTTACTTATATAGCATCAGGGCAGTTTTCTGGGGAGTCAGTCCATTCTCTGCCCTGAGCGCACATAATGCAAAACCTCTATGTTAGAGTATCCTTGGTAAGGTTGTTGTCCCAAAGTAAAGACTTCCCATAAGAGAATACCAAATGACCTGAAATAAACCCAGAAAGATGATTATTACGTAATTCCATAACTGGGATAAATATCCATAAGATGATATGAAACAATAGAAAAGGAACAGTTCAGAGATCACATGCTTAATGAGAGTGGATTTGATTATTGTTTATGACTTTTTGTGTTTCTTTGCTTAAGCCTAAAGGCTTGGCATAGAAATAAGGGGGTACAGTACTATTGAGATTGTTTTCAAAGGGGATGCATGTGATGGGGCTACTCAGATGACATATGTGTAAAAACGGTTATTTGCATTACAGAACAGTATCTCATCTAATTAGTCACCCAGGAGCAATTGGGGGTACTGTAGGTTTTTCTTTTTTCACACTGTGCTCAATTTTTTTAGCACCTCCAGAGAAAGTCCAATTTTTACTAAAATCTGTATTTGAAAAAAAATTGTGGGCACTTGCTTTGGAACCCTTTGGTTGACAGCCCCCATTTCCCCATGACTAATTAAGCAATTGGAAGTTTCTAATTAGATCAATTAGACCATGATTACCCACCTTCTGCAGCACAGTCCTCCTCCACATTTAATCTCTTCTCCAGCACCACCGACAGCAGCTTCCAAGGACTAAGCTCACGTACTACCTCTCACTCTGCTCCTCCTTCCTGCACAAACCACACTGCATTACGCTACACTGCACTATCCCTAACCCTGCACCTGCACCCCCCACACACTGCACTACACTACCGCTCACCCTGTGACTGATACAGTATTTCTCTAACGTCCTAGTGGATGCTGGGGACTCCGAAAGGACCATGGGGAATAGCGGCTCCGCAGGAGACTGGGCACAAAGTAAAAGCTTTAGGACTAGCTGGTGTGCACTGGCTCCTCCCCCTATGACCCTCCTCCAAGCCTCAGTTAGATTTTGTGCCCGAACGAGAAGGGTGCAATCTAGGTGGCTCTCCTGAGCTGCTTAGAGTAAAAGTTTAAATAGGTTTTTTTATTTTCAGTGAGACCTGCTGGCAACAGGCTCACTGCATCGAGGGACTTAGGGGAGAGAAACGAACTCACCTGCGTGCAGAGTGGATTGGGTTTCTTAGGCTACTGGACATTAGCTCCAGAGGGACGATCACAGGCCCAGCCATGGATGGGTCCCGGAGCCGCGCCGCCGGCCCCCTTACAGATGCTGAAGCAAGAAGAGGTCCATAAATCGGCGGCAGAAGACTTTCCTGTCTTCATAAGGTAGCGCACAGCACTGCAGCTGTGCGCCATTGCTCTCAGCACACTTCACACTCCGGTCACTGAGGGTGCAGGACGCTGGGGGGGGGCGTCCTGGGAAGCAATGAATTTACCTTAGTTGGCGAAAAATACATCACATATAGCTCCTGGGCTATATGGATGTATTTAACCCCTGCCAGTTTTCCAGAAAAAAGCGGGAGAAGAGCCTGCCGTGAAGGGGGCGGGGCCTATCTCCTCAGCACACAGCGCCATTTTTCCCACACAGCTCCGCTGGTAGGAAGGCTCCCAGAATCTCCCCTGCATCCTGCAACTACAGAAACAGGGTAAAAAAGAGAGGGGGGCACTTATTTGGCAAAATAACAGATATAAGCAGCTATAAGGGATAGACACTTATTGTAAGGTTGTCCCCATGTGATATGCAGCATCTGCCCCCACTCTGACCCCTGCTGAATACAACAGCAGCCGCTGCCCTCCCACAGGGGGTTAATAGACTGCCCGGTCGCTAGGCAACCCCAGTGGCCGGACCGTGACCTGGAGGAGACTGGGGTGATTGGCCGCCCGCTGAGCGGGAGAAGGGGAGGAGGAGTCGGGTGCGCGCGTGAGAGGGGAGGAGAAGCTGACAAGCGGAGAGACGGAGAGGAGCGCGACCAAGCACCGCTACGCGGACAGAGGGAGAGACGCGACTGCACCCGGCCACAGGGAGACGGAGACCAGCGCGACTAACCGCCGCTACGCTGGGTGGGAGAGCCGCTGGCGGAGGGCTGCCACGGCAAAGTGGAAGAGCCGCCTGGAGGAGAGCGCATCCCGCCGCTGGGCTACCAAGGGGACGTGTGGCGCTGCCTGCTGTGAGGGAGCTGTGCCGATCCTCGGGAGGAGAACTAAAGTACAGGTAGCCACTACGTGGCCAACCCTTTATAACCCCTTCTCTTTCATCTGCTGAACAAGAGGCACACTGTCTACACACACCCCTGCTAATACATACTGGCCCACTATAAAGCCCGAGTGGTGCACCCAGGAACATTATATCCCCTACCCGCTGTGGAGACTGAAATAGACAGGACACTGAGGCATCATAGCACCCTAACCACCCTCACTTCGGGTCACTACCTCGCTTCCCCGTCACCCACGGAACTTAGGAAAACCGCTAAACTGCAGCACCCACTCCTCTATACCTCCCCTGTGCATTGATCACTCGCCAGCCGTGGGGTTCCGTGCTATTGGCAAGGACATACACTGAACTTCCCTGGATTATATATGCATGGGGCCAGAAACCCCTCCTTATTGAGTTCATAGTGCCACCTGGTGGCGCATTCAGCGTACTACCTAAGTTGCAAGGAACCTGCTTTTCTAAATACCTTCTTGAAATTGTTAAAGTTTTGAACAAGCATTTGTGTCATTATGTTGCCATGTTTATGCTTATCTTGGGAATTAAATGTGAAAAAGGTAATGATTCTAATCGCAATGTATTAGGTTTACTAATCCCAAACCCGGTTTCCCTTCAGCAATAAATCTTTGTTACTGTATCCCACCGTAGTGGTCCTTTCACATTTGGGGGTGTTGTCTGTACTGGGGTATCTCCGTCCTTCTGCCCAGGTCCTATAGAGGTGTCCGCAGATCCCAACTGGCTCCGCACAAGCAGGAATTGGACGACCAGAGGGGCCGCAACGGGACGAACACGAAACTTCAGGTGAGCTCAAGCGCGTATTACACCTATACATATATAGCGCTCTGGTGTGTGCTGGCAAACTCTCCCTCTGTCTCCCCAAAGGGCTAAGTGGGTCCTGTCCTCTATCAGAGCATTCCCTGTGTGTGTGCTGGGTGTCGGTACGTGTGTGTCGACATGTATGAGGAGGAAAATGAGGTGGAGGCGGAGCAATTGCCTATAATGGTGATGTCACCCCCTAGGGAGTCGACACCTGAATGGATGGCCGTAATTAAGGAATTACGTGACAGTGTCGGCACGTTACAGAAAACTGACGACATGAGACAGCCGGCAGCTCAGTTAGTGCCTGTCCAGGCGTCTCAAACACCGTCAGGGGCTATTAAACGCCCGTTACCTCAGTGGGTCGACACGGACCCAGACACAGACACTGACTCCAGTGTCGACGGTGAAGAAACAAACGTATTTTCCAGTAGGGCCACACGTTACATGATCACGGCAATGAAGGAGGTTTTGCACATCTCTGATACTGCAAGTACCACAAAAAGGGGTATTATGTGGGGTGTGTAAAAACTACCCGTAGTTTTTCCTGAATCAGATGAATTGAATGAAGTGTGTGATGAAGCGTGGGTTACCCCCGACAGAAAACTGCTAATTTCTAAAAAATTATTGGCACTATATCCCTTCCCACCAGAGGTTAGGGCTCATTGGGAAACACCCCCTAGGGTGGATAAGGCGCTCACACGCTTATCAAAACAAGTGGCGTTACCGTCTCCAGAAACGGCCGCCCTTAAGGAGCCAGCAGATAGGAGGCTGGAAAATATCCTTAAAAGTATATACACACATACTGGTGTTATACTGCGACCAGCAATCGCCTCAGCCTGGATGTGCAGTGCTGGGGTGGCTTGGTCGGATTCCCTGACTGAAAATATTGATACCCTGGACAGGGACAATATATTATTGACTATAGAGCATTTAAAGGATGCATTCCTATATATGCGAGATGCACAGAGAGACATTTGCACTCTGGCATCAAGAGTAAGTGCGATGTCCATTTCTGCCAGAAGAGGATTATGGACGCGACAGTGGTCGGGGGATGCGGATTCCAAACGGCATATGGAAGTATTGCCGTATAAAGGGGAGGAGTTATTTGGGGGCGGTCTATCGGACCTGGTGGCCACGGCAACGGCTGGGAAATCCACCTTTTTACCCCAAGTCACCTCGCAGCAGAAAAAGATACCGCCTTTTCAGGCTCAGTCCTTTCGTCCCCATAAGGGCAAGCGGGCAAAAGGCCACTCATATCTGCCCCGGGGCAGAGGAAGGGGAAAAAGACTACAACAGACAGCTTCTTCCCACGACCAGAAGCCCTCCCCCGCTTCTGCCAAGTCCTCAGCATGACGCTGGGGCCTTACAAGCGGACTCAGGCACGGTGGGGGCCCGTCTCAAGAATTTCAGCGCGCAGTGGGCTCACTCGCAAGTGGACCCCTGGATCCTGCAGGTAGTATCTCAGGGGTACAAATTGGAATTCGAGACGTCTCCCCCTCGCCGGTTCTTGAAGTCTGCTTTACCAACGTCTACCCCCGACAGGGAGGCGGTATTGGAAGCCATTCACAAGCTGTATTCCCAGCAAGTGATAATCAAGGTACCCCTCCTACAACAGGGAAAGGGGTATTACTCCACGCTGTTTGTGGTACCGAAGCCGGACGGCTCGGTGAGACCCATTTTAAATCTGAAAACCTTGAACACTTACATAAAAAGGTTCAAGTTCAAGATGGAGTCACTCAGAGCAGTGATAGCGAACCTGGAAGAAGGGGACTACATGGTGTCTCTGGACATCAAGGATGCTTACCTCCATGTCCCAATTTGCCCTTCTCACCAAGGGTACCTCAGGTTTGTGGTACAGAACTGTCACTATCAGTTTCAGACGCTGCCGTTTGGATTGTCCACGGCACCCCGGGTCTTTACCAAGGTAATGGCCGAAATGATGATTCTTCTTCGAAGAAAAGGCGTCTTAATTATCCCTTACTTGGACGATCTCCTGATAAGGGCACGGTCCAAATCGCAGCTGATTCCGACGACACGTCTGCTGTTCCTAGGGATGATTCTGGACACAGTACAGAAAAAGGTGTTTCTCCCGGAAGAGAAAGCCAGGGAGTTATCCGACCTAGTCAGGAAACTCCTAAGACCAGGCCAGGTGTCAGTGCATCAGTGCACAAGGGTCCTGGGAAAGATGGTGGCTTCTTACGAAGCGATTCCATTCGGCAGATTCCACGCAAGAACTTTTCAATTGGATCTGCTAGACAAATGGTCCGGATCGCATCTTCAAATGCATCAGCGGATAACCCTGTCTCCAAGGACAAGGGTGTCTCTCCTGTGGTGGTTACAGAGTGCTCATCTCCTAGAGGGCCGCAGATTCGGCATTCAGGATTGGGTCCTGGTGACCACGGATGCCAGCCTGAGAGGCTGGGGAGCAGTCACACAGGGAAAAAATTTCCAGGGCTTGTGGTCAAGCATGGAAACGTCACTTCACAGAAATATCCTGGAACTAAGGGCCATTTACAATGCCCTAAGTCAGGCAAGGCCTCTGCTTCAGGGTCAGCCAGTATTGATCCAGTCGGACAACATCACGGCAGTCGCCCACGTAAACAGACAGGGCGGCACAAGAAGCAGGAGGGCAATGACGGAAGTGGCAAGGATTCTTCGCTGAGCGGAAAATCATGTGATAGCACTGTCAGCAGTGTTCATTCCGGGAGTGGACAACTGGGAAGCAGACTTCCTCAGCAGACACGATCTTCACCCGGGGGAGTGGGGACTTCACCCGGAAGTCTTCCACATGATTGTAAACCGTTGGGAAAAACCAAAGGTGGACATGATGGCGTCTCGCCTCAACAGAAAACTGGACAGATATTGTTCCAGGTCAAGGGACCCTCAGGCAATAGCTGTGGACGCTCTGGTAACACCGTGGGTGTACCGGTCAGTGTATGTGTTCCCTCCTCTTCCTCTCATACCAAAAGTACTGAGAATCATAAGAAGGAGAGGAGTAAAGACTATACTCGTGGCTCCGGATTGGCCAAGAAGGACTTGGTACCCGGAAATTCAAGAGATGCTCACGGAAGACCCGTGACCTCTACCTCTAAGACAGGACCTGCTCCAGCAGGGACCATGTCTGTTCCAAGACTTACCGCGGCTGCGTTTGACGGCATGGCGGTTGAACGCCGGATCCTGAAGGAAAAAGGCATTCCGGATGAAGTCATCCCTACCCTGATCAAAGCCAGGAAGGATGTAACCGTACAACATTATCACCGTATTTGGCGTAAATATGTTGCGTGGTGCGAGGCCAGGAAGGCCCCTACGGAGGAATTTCAACTGGGTCGATTCCTGCATTTCCTGCAAACAGGACTGTCTATGGGCCTCAAATTAGGGTCCATTAAGGTTCAAATTTCGGCCCTGTCGATATTCTTCCAAAAAGAACTAGCTTCTGTACCTGAAGTTCAGACGTTTGTCAAGGGAGTACTGCATATACAGCCTCCTTTTGTGCCTCCAGTGGCACCTTGGGATCTCAATGTAGTGTTGGGATTCCTAAAATCAGTTTGAACCACTCACCACTGTGGACTTGAAGTATCTCACTTGGAAAGTGGTAATGCTGTTAGCCCTGGCTTCAGCCAGGCGTGTATCAGAATTGGCGGCTTTATCCTATAAAAGCCCTTACCTAATTTTTCATACGGACAGGGCAAAATTGAGGACTCGTCCTCAATTTCTCCCTAAGGTGGTTTCAGCATTTCACTTAAACCAACCTATCGTGGTGCCTGCGGCTACTAGGGACTTGGAGGATTCCAAGTTGCTGGACGTAGTCAGGGCCCTGAAAATATATGTTTCCAGGACGGCTGGAGTCAGAAAATCTGACTCGCTGTTTATCCTGTATGCACCCAACAAGCTGGGTGCTCCTGCTTCTAAGCAGACGATTGCTCGTTGGATTTGTAGTACAATTCAGCTTGCACATTCTGTGGCAGGCCTGCCACAGCCAAAATCTATAAAAGCCCATTCCACACGGAAAGTGGGCTCATCTTGGGCGGCTGCCCGAGGGGTCTCGGCTTTACAACTTTGCCGAGCAGCTACTTGGTCAGGGCCAAACACGTTTGCTAAATTCTACAAATTTGATACCCTGGCTGAGGAGGACCTGGAGTTCTCTCATTCGGTGCTGCAGAGTCATCCGCACTCTCCCGCCCGTTTGGGAGCTTTGGTATAATCCCCATGGTCCTTTCGGAGTCCCCAGCATCCACTAGGACGTTAGAGAAAATAAGAATTTACTTACCGATAATTCTATTTCTCATAGTCCGTAGTGGATGCTGGGCGCCCATCCCAAGTGCGGATTGTCTGCATTACTTGTACATAGTTATTGTTACAAAAATCGGGTTATTGTTGTTGTGAGCCATCTTTTCAGAGGCTCCTTCTGTTATCATGCTGTTAACTGGGTTCAGATCACAAGTTGTACGGTGTGATTGGTGTGGCTGGTAATGAGTCTTACCCGGGATTCAAAATCCTTCCTTATTGTGTACGCTCGTCCGGGCACAGTATCCTAACTGAGGCTTGGAGGAGGGTCATAGGGGGAGGAGCCAGTGCACGCCAGCTAGTCCTAAAGCTTTTACTTTGTGCCCAGTCTCCTGCGGAGCCGCTATTCCCCATGGTCCTTTCGGAGTCCCCAGCATCCACTACGGACTATGAGAAATAGAATTATCGGTAAGTAAATTCTTATTTTTAGCACTATATTGTGCCACATTACAAATAAGGTAACTGATGCAGTATATAAGCACTGTATTAGTTCTTAAGTACACACAAGGTGACTGCTACAGGGTACTAGAACTATATTATGCCATGTTACACATAAGGTGACTAATACTGTATTTCAGTACTAAATTATCCCACATGAATCACAATGTAAGTAGCAGGCAGTCTGTTGATAAGTCTGAGTCTTTTAGGTAAGGGTGAACTATGATGCTGTCAACACCATGTAGTAGGCAAATGTCAAACAGTAGTATTTAGCTATCACTCTCCTAACGTATTGTCTTTCATGATTAGTTCTATTCTTTTCACTACATACTCTGTTCTGGGTGTTGATGATAACCCCACATTTTAGCTAAGTACAGAGTTAAATCTAATATTGAAAAAATAAATTACATTTGTCCATTAAGTAAGGTTCCATTCCTGATACCAGCTTCTCTTTCTCTGAAAAAGTTACTTTGTAAAGGAAGCTGTCAATTAAATAATGTATGTACTTCAAGCACCCACCATTCCTACTACACTGTTTTAAAGTATAGTCTGATATTCTTTATATTATATAAAGTTATCAATATAATATTATAAATATAAAGATTGTATTGAAAGCCATAGGAGATGATGAGGTTTCCAAGGAAGAAGGTGTAGACATAGAAAAGAAAGGGGCTAAGGACAGACCCTTAATGGACACCAACAGGCAGAGAAAATGAGGGGGTAGTTGTTAGAGGAAGAGACTGAAAAGGAGCTGTTGGAGAGGTAGGAAGAGAACCATAAAGGAGAAAAATGTGACCCTCAGATTTGGCTATGAGAAGGTAATTCATGGGCTTGTTGAGGGATGTTTTTGTGGAGTGGAGTAGAGGGAATGGAAGAGAGGAGAATGGGCAGACAGGAATGAGTTAAGGTAGTGGTAGGCAGTTTTCTTAAGGAGCTTGGAGGCAAAATGGAGATGAGTGATAGGCTGGTAGTTTGAAAGAGACTCAGAGTCAAGAGGGTTTCTTAAGGATGGGTGAGACAAAGGCATGTTTCTAGAAGAGGGGACTGAGTGACTGTTTAGCATGAGATAGGGAAGCACTGTAGGAGTAAAGCATAAATTCGAAGTGAAGATTGTCAGTGTGAGCGGATGACTTCCTCCAGTATTGTGCAGCTGTGCAGGTACTGTAGATTTAGCAGGTGGTTTTAGAATTTCAGGATGGGATGTAATGCCGTCTGAGTTAGCCATAGGTGCATGTAAATGGCAAAACTTGTAAGTTTTTTAAAGCGGCAATCATTTACAAGTCATGTATTTGCCTTGTAAATGATTGGCGCTTTAAAAAAAACATCCAAGTTCGGCAGGCAACCTGCACCTTCAACCAACTTGGACGGCATTACATTTGGCCCCCAGTGTCATGGTGAACTAACTTTGGGTGATACCAGTGAGTGGTTGATCTCACCAAACATCAGAGCGAGTAATGAATATGCCATCAATTCTTTCTGGCGCCATCCATCATACAGGGAGGAGTCCCTCGCCTTCCTTTCTGTAGTAATCGCTTTTATACATGTCTCTAGCTAGACCAAAATCACCAATTTTCACTGTCCTCTCTTGATGGCTGTGCTCTTTCTCCGATACTAAGCAATTCCAGGCAGCCAAGTCTCTGAATAAGTAAAATACATATGATTATAATCTATTAGAAGGGCTGATAAGTTACATACAAAATGTTTCAAATGCTTAGATTTCAAGGTTAAAATGCTGAACAATTACTTAATGTACATATATTTTATGTGTAAAATAAGAATATAAGCATTAAGTTATTTCTTGATATTACCGTTCAAGCATTCAGCATTTTTTTTATTTACCATCGGGTTGCTCTGATCTTTTGCTGTCTCCAGACACAGGTGTGTATTTTTTATAAACTAAGTATATAACATAAAACACGCAAAGATACACTACGTACTACAGTAACTGTCGTATGCTCACTGTTTATGAGTCATGACTTCAGTGTATTACAGTAGGGAATCCCCATGGTCTGACTTGAGACCAAGAAAAAGCCCATTGTATAATGTTATGCCTCTTCTAAAGCTAGGTTGGTACACATTATACAATTATCTGGCAGATAATCTGCCAGATCTTGCCGGTTGGAAGGAAAATCTGTTAATGGATGAGGGCAAATTACAATCTATCATTTGCTCCCAAACACTGCAGAACTGTCATTTACATTCGTTCATCCAAGTTGGTTAAATTTGTGTTTAAGCAATTTGTATAATTTGTTCATTTTTCAGTGTTTGGGAGCAAATGATAGATTGTAATTTGCTCTCATCAAGAGGCATCGGAATGGGGGGGGCAATGGGCCCCCCCAAAATATGACAGGCACCGCCGCCGATATAAAGGAGGAGCGATGTGCGGTCAGCTGAAAGACCGCACATCACCTCCGTGCAGGCAGGAACTGGGCAGCAGCAGCAGGAGGAGGATGTGGCTGTGTGCACTGTGCACTGTCCACTCCTGCTCCCAGACCCAGTTTTCAACGGTGCTGGCTGCCAGTCCTTCCCCCCCTCTTACCAGGGCCGGCTCACGGCCCCAGAGAAGTGCCGCGATTCGCGTGTGTGTAGGGGGCGTGGCCTAATGAAGAGAAGTGCCTGCCTTCCCTTTATTACAGACCTGTGGCTGGCTTGTGACAGGTAAGAGTCTCCCCCGCTCCCACCCACTCCCTCCCTCTCTCACCCTCTCCAATGGCAAATGCAGGGCTTGTAGGGGAGGGTGGGGGGTCCATATATGTACGTCATATAAAAATACATATATATATATATATATATATATATATATATAGTGTGTGTGTGTGTGTGTGTGTGTGTGTGTGTGTGTGTGTAAGATGCACTTATATGGAAACCCCCTGCAAATATTTTGTGTGTGTGTGTATATATATATATATATATATATATATATAAATATATATATATATATATGGAAAAGATGAGAGAAGATCATTCTAAGCGACCATTTCGGTGGCATCGAAATACACAGAGTCTGCTTATTTAAAAAAAAAAAAGTGTATACAGGGTTTAATTATCAAAATGGTAAAATTATAGACAATACTATTACATGCAAACAAATATTTTGGTTGTGCCAAAAGAGTTCTTATTGTATCCAAACCACTCCGGGATACATGAATGACAATACTTAAAATAAGTGATGCAAAAAAGAACAATACGACAATTGGTCACCTATATAAAAGCACTCCAAAATACTAAAAAGGACTAGAGATGAGCGGGTTCGGTTTCTCTGAATCCGAACCCGCCAGAACTTCATGTTTTTTTTCACGGGTCCGAGCGACTCGGATCTTCCCGCCTTGCTCGGTTAACCCGAGCGCGCCCGAACGTCATCATGACGCTGTCGGATTCTCGCGAGGCTCGGATTCTATCGCGAGACTCGGATTCTATATAAGGAGCCGCGCGTCGCCGCCATTTTCACACGTGCATTGAGATTGATAGGGAGAGGACGTGGCTGGCGTCCTCTCCATTTAGATTATAAGAGACTGAGAGAGATTTACTGGAGCTGACTAGGAGGAGTACTGTTACTGTAGAAGTGTAGAGACTGAGTGGAGAGAGTTTACTAGTGAGGACAGTGCAGTTTACTTTATAATCCGTTCTCTGCCTGAAAAAAGCGATACACAGCACACAGTGACTCAGTCACATACCATATCTGTGTGCACTGCTCAGGCTCAGGCCAGTGTGCTGCATCATCTATTATCTATATATAATATTATATATATCTGTCTGACTGCTCAGCTCACACAGCTTATAATTGTGGGGGAGACTGGGGAGCACTACTGCAGTGCCAGTTATAGGTTATAGCAGGAGCCAGGAGTACATAATATATTATATAGTGAGTGACCACCAGACACACAGTGCAGTTTATTTAATATATCCGTTCTCTGCCTGAAAAAAGCGATACACACAGTGACTCAGTCAGTCACATACCATATCTGTGTGCACTGCTCAGGCTCAGGCCAGTGTGCTGCATCATCTATATATATTATATATCTGTCTGACTGCTCAGCTCACACAGCTTATAATTGTGGGGGAGACTGGGGAGCACTACTGCAGTGCCAGTTATAGGTTATAGCAGGAGCCAGGAGTACATAATATTATATTAAAATTAAACAGTGCACACTTTTGCTGCAGGAGTGCCACTGCCAGTGTGACTAGTGACCAGTGACCTGACCACCAGTATATATAATATTAGTAGTATACTATCTCTTTATCAACCAGTCTATATTAGCAGCAGACACAGTACAGTGCGGTAGTTCACGGCTGTGGCTACCTCTGTGTCGGCACTCGGCAGCCCGTCCATAATTGTATATACCACCTAACCGTGGTTTTTTTTTCTTTCTTTATACATACATACTAGTTACGAGTATACTATCTCTTTATCAACCAGTCTATATTAGCAGCAGACACAGTACAGTGCGGTAGTTCACGGCTGTGGCTACCTCTGTGTCGGCACTCGGCAGCCCGTCCATAATTGTATATACCACCTAACCGTGGTTTTTTTTTCTTTCTTTATACATACATACTAGTTACGAGTATACTATCTCTTTATCAACCAGTCTATATATTAGCAGCAGACACAGTACAGTGCGGTAGTTCACGGCTGTGGCTACCTCTGTGTCGGCACTCGGCAGCCCGTCCATAATTGTATATACCACCTAACCGTGGTTTTTTTTTCTTTCTTTATACATACATACTAGTTACGAGTATACTATCTCTTTATCAACCAGTCTATATTAGCAGCAGACACAGTACAGTGCGGTAGTTCACGGCTGTGGCTACCTCTGTGTCGGCACTCGGCAGCCCGTCCATAATTGTATATACCACCTAACCGTGGTTTTTTTTTTTTCTTTATACATACATACTAGTTACGAGTATACTATCTCTTTATCAACCAGTCTATATATTAGCAGCAGACACAGTACAGTGCGGTAGTTCACGGCTGTGGCTACCTCTGTGTCGGCACTCGGCAGCCCGTCCATAATTGTATATACCACCTAACCGTGGTTTTTTTTTCTTTCTTTATACATACATACTAGTTACGAGTATACTATCTCTTTATCAACCAGTCTATATATTAGCAGCAGACACAGTACAGTGCGGTAGTTCACGGCTGTGGCTACCTCTGTGTCGGCACTCGGCAGCCCGTCCATAATTGTATATACCACCTAACCGTGGTTTTTTTTTCTTTCTTTATACATACATACTAGTTACGAGTATACTATCTCTTTATCAACCAGTCTATATATTAGCAGCAGACACAGTACAGTGCGGTAGTTCACGGCTGTGGCTACCTCTGTGTCGGCACTCGGCAGCCCGTCCATAATTGTATATACCACCTAACCGTGGTTTTTTTTTCTTTCTTTATACATACATACTAGTTACGAGTATACTATCTCTTTATCAACCAGTCTATATATTAGCAGCAGACACAGTACAGTGCGGTAGTTCACGGCTGTGGCTACCTCTGTGTCGGCACTCGGCAGCCCGTCCATAATTGTATATACCACCTAACCGTGGTTTTTTTTTCTTTCTTTATACATACATACTAGTTACGAGTATACTATCTCTTTATCAACCAGTCTATATATTAGCAGCAGACACAGTACAGTGCGGTAGTTCACGGCTGTGGCTACCTCTGTGTCGGCACTCGGCAGCCCGTCCATAATTGTATACTAGTATCCAATCCATCCATCTCCATTGTTTACCTGAGGTGCCTTTTAGTTGTGCCTATTAAAATATGGAGAACAAAAATGTTGAGGTTCCAAAATTAGGGAAAGATCAAGATCCACTTCCACCTCGTGCTGAAGCTGCTGCCACTAGTCATGGCCGAGACGATGAAATGCCAGCAACGTCGTCTGCCAAGGCCGATGCCCAATGTCATAGTACAGAGCATGTCAAATCCAAAACACCAAATATCAGTAAAAAAAGGACTCCAAAACCTAAAATAAAATTGTCGGAGGAGAAGCGTAAACTTGCCAATATGCCATTTACCACACGGAGTGGCAAGGAACGGCTGAGGCCCTGGCCTATGTTCATGGCTAGTGGTTCAGCTTCACATGAGGATGGAAGCACTCAGCCTCTCGCTAGAAAAATGAAAAGACTCAAGCTGGCAAAAGCAGCACAGCAAATAACTGTGCATTCTTCGAAATCCCAAATCCACAAGGAGAGTCCAATTGTGTCGGTTGCGATGCCTGACCTTCCCAACACTGGACGTGAAGAGCATGCGCCTTCCACCATTTGCACGCCCCCTGCAAGTGCTGGAAGGAGCACCCGCAGTCCAGTTCCTGATAGTCAGATTGAAGATGTCAGTGTTGAAGTACACCAGGATGAGGAGGATATGGGTGTTGCTGGCGCTGGGGAGGAAATTGACCAGGAGGATTCTGATGGTGAGGTGGTTTGTTTAAGTCAGGCACCCGGGGAGACACCTGTTGTCCGTGGGAGGAATATGGCCGTTGACATGCCAGGTGAAAATACCAAAAAAATCAGCTCTTCGGTGTGGAGGTATTTCACCAGAAATGCGGACAACAGGTGTCAAGCCGTGTGTTCCCTTTGTCAAGCTGTAATAAGTAGGGGTAAGGACGTTAACCACCTCGGAACATCCTCCCTTATACGTCACCTGCAGCGCATTCATAATAAGTCAGTGACAAGTTCAAAAACTTTGGGTGACAGCGGAAGCAGTCCACTGACCAGTAAATCCCTTCCTCTTGTAACCAAGCTCACGCAAACCACCCCACCAACTCCCTCAGTGTCAATTTCCTCCTTCCCCAGGAATGCCAATAGTCCTGCAGGCCATGTCACTGGCAATTCTGACGAGTCCTCTCCTGCCTGGGATTCCTCCGATGCATCCTTGCGTGTAACGCCTACTGCTGCTGGCGCTGCTGTTGTTGCCGCTGGGAGTCGATGGTCATCCCAGAGGGGAAGTCGTAAGCCCACTTGTACTACTTCCAGTAAGCAATTGACTGTTCAACAGTCCTTTGCGAGGAAGATGAAATATCACAGCAGTCATCCTACTGCAAAGCGGATAACTGAGTCCTTGACAACTATGTTGGTGTTAGACGTGCGTCCGGTATCCGCCGTTAGTTCACAGGGAACTAGACAATTTATTGAGGCAGTGTGCCCCCGTTACCAAATACCATCTAGGTTCCACTTCTCTAGGCAGGCGATACCGAGAATGTACACGGACGTCAGAAAAAGACTCACCAGTGTCCTAAAAAATGCAGTTGTACCCAATGTCCACTTAACCACGGACATGTGGACAAGTGGAGCAGGGCAGGGTCAGGACTATATGACTGTGACAGCCCACTGGGTAGATGTATGGACTCCCGCCGCAAGAACAGCAGCGGCGGCACCAGTAGCAGCATCTCGCAAACGCCAACTCTTTCCTAGGCAGGCTACGCTTTGTATCACCGCTTTCCAGAATACGCACACAGCTGAAAACCTCTTACGGCAACTGAGGAAGATCATCGCGGAATGGCTTACCCCAATTGGACTCTCCTGTGGATTTGTGGCATCGGACAACGCCAGCAATATTGTGTGTGCATTAAATATGGGCAAATTCCAGCACGTCCCATGTTTTGCACATACCTTGAATTTGGTGGTGCAGAATTTTTTAAAAAACGACAGGGGCGTGCAAGAGATGCTGTCGGTGGCCAGAAAAATTGCGGGACACTTTCGGCGTACAGGCACCACGTACAGAAGACTGGAGCACCACCAAAAACTACTGAACCTGCCCTGCCATCATCTGAAGCAAGAAGTGGTAACGAGGTGGAATTCAACCCTCTATATGCTTCAGAGGTTGGAGGAGCAGCAAAAGGCCATTCAAGCCTATACAATTGAGCACGATATAGGAGGTGGAATGCACCTGTCTCAAGTGCAGTGGAGAATGATTTCAACGTTGTGCAAGGTTCTGATGCCCTTTGAACTTGCCACACGTGAAGTCAGTTCAGACACTGCCAGCCTGAGTCAGGTCATTCCCCTCATCAGGCTTTTGCAGAAGAAGCTGGAGGCATTGAAGAAGGAGCTAAAAGGGAGCGATTCCGCTAGGCATGTGGGACTTGTGGATGCAGCCCTTAATTCGCTTAACAAGGATTCACGGGTGGTCAATCTGTTGAAATCAGAGCACTACATTTTGGCCACCGTGCTCGATCCTAGATTTAAAGCCTACCTTGGATCTCTCTTTCCGGCAGACACAGGTCTGCTGGGGTTGAAAGACCTGCTGGTGACAAAATTGTCAAGTCAAGCGGAACGCGACCTGTCAACATCTCCTCCTTCACATTCTCCCGCAACTGGGGGTGCGAGGAAAAGGCTCAGAATTCCGAGCCCACCCGCTGGCGGTGATGCAGGGCAGTCTGGAGCGACTGCTGATGCTGACATCTGGTCCGGACTGAAGGACCTGACAACGATTACGGACATGTCGTCTACTGTCACTGCATATGATTCTCTCAACATTGATAGAATGGTGGAGGATTATATGAGTGACCGCATCCAAGTAGGCACGTCACACAGTCCGTACTTATACTGGCAGGAAAAAGAGGCAATTTGGAGGCCCTTGCACAAACTGGCTTTATTCTACCTAAGTTGCCCTCCCACAAGTGTGTACTCCGAAAGAGTGTTTAGTGCCGCCGCTCACCTTGTCAGCAATCGGCGTACGAGGTTACATCCAGAAAATGTGGAGAAGATGATGTTCATTAAAATGAATTATAATCAATTCCTCCGCGGAGACATTGACCAGCAGCAATTGCCTCCACAAAGTACACAGGGAGCTGAGATGGTGGATTCCAGTGGGGACGAATTGATAATCTGTGAGGAGGGGGATGTACACGGTGATATATCGGAGGGTGAAGATGAGGTGGACATCTTGCCTCTGTAGAGCCAGTTTGTGCAAGGAGAGATTAATTGCTTCTTTTTTGGGGGGGGTCCAAACCAACCCGTCATATCAGTCACAGTCGTGTGGCAGACCCTGTCACTGAAATGATGGGTTGGTTAAAGTGTGCATGTCCTGTTTTGTTTATACAACATAAGGGTGGGTGGGAGGGCCCAAGGACAATTCCATCTTGCACCTCTTTTCTTTTCTTTTTCTTTGCATCATGTGCTGATTGGGGAGGGTTTTTTGGAAGGGACATCCTGCGTGACACTGCAGTGCCACTCCTAGATGGGCCCGGTGTTTGTGTCGGCCACTAGGGTCGCTAATCTTACTCACACAGCTACCTCATTGCGCCTCTTTTTTTCTTTGCGTCATGTGCTGTTTGGGGAGGGTTTTTTGGAAGGGACATCCTGCGTGACACTGCAGTGCCACTCCTAGATGGGCCCGGTGTTTGTGTCGGCCACTAGGGTCGCTAATCTTACTCACACAGCTACCTCATTGCGCCTCTTTTTTTCTTTGCGTCATGTGCTGTTTGGGGAGGGTTTTTTGGAAGGGCCATCCTGCGTGACACTGCAGTGCCACTCCTAGATGGGCCCGGTGTTTGTGTCGGCCACTAGGGTCGCTAATCTTACTCACACAGCTACCTCATTGCGCCTCTTTTTTTCTTTGCGTCATGTGCTGTTTGGGGAGGGTTTTTTGGAAGGGACATCCTGCGTGACACTGCAGTGCCACTCCTAGATGGGCCCGGTGTTTGTGTCGGCCACTAGGGTCGCTTATCTTACTCACACAGCGACCTCGGTGCAAATTTTAGGACTAAAAATAATATTGTGAGGTGTGAGGTATTCAGAATAGACTGAAAATGAGTGTAAATTATGGTTTTTGAGGTTAATAATACTTTGGGATCAAAATGACCCCCAAATTCTATGATTTAAGCTGTTTTTTAGTGTTTTTTGAAAAAAACACCCGAATCCAAAACACACCCGAATCCGACAAAAAAAATTCGGTGAGGTTTTGCCAAAACGCGTTCGAACCCAAAACACGGCCGCGGAACCGAACCCAAAACCAAAACACAAAACCCGAAAAATTTCAGGCGCTCATCTCTAAAAAGGACTAGATAAAAAATACTAAAAAAATATATATAAGTAATTAAAAAGCACCAAGAATTAAATATATATTTAAAAAATAAATATATATATAAATCAGGGACTGTGTTATGGAAGGAGGATGAGATATTAAAAATAGCTTAGCTTAGAGTAGTATTATCAGGTAGCACCTGATGTTTGCATGTAATAGTATTGTCTATAATTTTACCATTTTGATAAATAAACCCTGTATACACCATTTTTTTTTAAATAAGCAGACACAGCGGTGGAGGACAGCCTATGGTGAAGGACAAGGACAGCAGCAGCAGCGCCTCCACCAATAACACAGCGCTGCTGCGGCTCCCTCCTCCACCTCCCTTCTCCTTCTCCCCTGCTCGGGATCTCTGTTATAAGACGCTGCCCGAGGAGCCTGACTGCCAGCGGAGACAGTAAGTATAATTATTTTTTTCTTTCTTTCTTTCTTTCTTTCTTTCTTTCTTTCTTTCTTTCTTTCTTTCTTTCTTTCTTAAAAGGGGGACGCTGTCTGCCGTAATGTGTAAAAAGGGGCTCTACCTGGTGTAGTGGTGCTACTGTGCGGCGTAATTTGAATAATGGAGACTACTGTGCACCATTATATAAATTGGTATTATTTTGTAGCCATACCCCTTCCCCATGAAGCCACGCCCCTATATTTATTGCATGGAGGGGTCTCCGATGCCGTTTCTTGCACGGTTTTGCATGGAGGGGGGAGGGCTCCGATGCCATTTCTTGCACACAGCGCTGAAATGTCTAGTTACGGCACTGTCGCTAGGTATTTATTTCTCTGGCCCTGAGCAGGTCCCCCTCACCAGATCCTCTCCAGGGGTGAGGGGGTGGACTTGGATGGGATGGGGGCCAAAGCATTTTGCCGCACCTGGGACACCGCTCGCTAGTTCTCCACTGTTCGTCCCCATAGTATTGTCTCCTCCTCCCTGGTGGCTCCGCCCCCAGGGGCGCCAAAATGAGGATCTATCTTGCCCCCCCAACCTATAAGTGTTCTGATGCCCCTGCTCTCATCCATTACCAGATTTTCCTTCAAATCAGCTAGATCTCGCGTCTCAAGATATTATGTGCTGCACTTAATATTTATCGAATCGTGGCGTGATCGCATGCTGTTTTTTACCACTTTCAATTTATCTCATCGCGTTGTGCGATGCCACTCCTCTTCCCCTCACTGCGCACATGACTGGAGAGGAGGCTGGAAGCACGCTGCAGAGCTCCACACAAACACCACACAAAGTAGGCTATACCACTGGCCACCAATGATTATTCCCCTTTGCCAACACTGGTCACCCTCTATGCTGCTCTACCCACATTTATATAGGCGCCTGCCCAAAATGCTGCGCCACTGCAAGCCCCAGCCAGCCGCGCCCTAAACGCCATTATACTGTATACTGTACCACTGAACACCAATGCTTATTTATCTAATTTAACACCAATGCCCACCGTTTCTGCTGCTCTACCCAGGATTATACAGGCCCCCTGCCCAAAATGCTGCACTTCTGCAAGCCCCAGCCAGCTGCACCCTAAACGACATTATACTGTGCCACTGACCACCAATGCTTATTATTCTTATTTAACACCACTGCCTACCGTTTCTGCTGCTCTACCCAGGATTATATAGACCCCCTGACCAAAATGCTGCACTTCTGCAAGCCCCAGCCAGCCGCGCCCTAAACGACATTATACTGCACCACTGCAACCCACATCCCACCGTTATGCTGCTGCACCCTGCACACCAATGTATTCTCACTACATATTTCAGATAACTCACACCAGTAACTGGAAAACAAACTTTATTAAACCAGAATAGTTTACTTTTTTCATGTTTATTAATTTTCCTTTTTTTGCATTCTGTAGATGTCCTATGAGAACCGTGAGTTCCTTTCTGGCTTCATCAGCCTGTACCATGAGGAGGAGTGTCTGTGGCTGACATCCTCACCGGACTACAGCAACAAGCAGAAGAGGGAGGCTGCTTATACACGGATGGTGGACTACTCCAAGCCCACCTTCTCTGCTGCCTCGGTGGCCTGGGTCCATAAGAAGATTGCAATTCTATGGACAGTCTTTGTGAAGGAAAATCGCAAAAAGTGAAGGAGTCCAAGTGGTCATGGGCCGGCGCAGACAACGTGTATGTGCTGCAGCTGTGGTACTTTAAGGATCTCAACTTCCTCCTCGAGAAAAGGTCTTCTAAGGAGTCCATGGTGGTGATGGCCGAATTCGAGGAGGGAAGTCTGGACGTGGACGAGTCCGAAGGGGTAAGTTGCCTTTTTTTTCCCATGCAGTACCGAGTATAGTTGCATCAGGTGGTCCCAAGGAGGAAATTGGCGCAGAAAAAAAAATTAGTTAGACTATCCACTAAATATGTTTCTCTTTACCCTAAAGAACACCTGATGAAGACCTCAGCCAGACCCCTGCCCTCATCAACATCTCCCCTGAGGAACCTACCTCTCCTCCACGACCTACTGGGAAGAGGAAGCCGCGGAAATCAAAATTTGTAGAGGACCCTCTCCTAGCGGAGGCACCTTCACAACTGCTGCGTAAACCTGACAAGTTTGACGACTTTGCTGCATATGTCAGCAAAACAATGCGGACGGTTTCTGCACAGCAGCAGGTCGAGTACCAGCGCCTGGTGTCGCAGGTGTTGTACGAAACACTATCAGGGCATCTGACACCAGAGTGGAGAGTCCATGGCCCTGAACCTAAAGCACCTGCTCCTCAATTACCATTGTCATTTTGTTCAGCACCACCCACTTACCCTACATCTACTACTCCCCATCCAAGCTATCATTCCGGGTATCCGCAACCACAGGCCCAATCCAACTACCCTTCCTCCACTTTCCATCCTCCTCAAACCCCTCCTCAGCAAACCATCCACCCTTCCTGTTTTCGCCAACCCCCAACCCCATCCACGCACCCTTCCCCCACTTTCCAATCTCCTCCTCAAACCTGCTACCCTTCCCAAGCCAGCCACACATCCACCGTCTCCTCCGCAATTATGACCTCCTTGATGTCACAGGGGGAACAAGTGGACGAGGAGGAGGAGACAAGTCTCTTTCAAATGTAGGGTGATTCTCAATTACTGGTGCCCTTGTTATACATACCAACAGATGTGGTTCAGTCTGATACTACGGTGAGTGTCAATGCTTTCAGGCGGACAGTGCACACATGCTGCTAGGGACAGGTTGATGGTACCGGGGATCCATCTTCATGCCCCTAGCTGCATGTGTGCATTGAGCGCCTGGCTGCGGTGCCACTCAACACCGCAGTATCAGAATGCACCACATCTGTTGGTATATATAACATTCCTGCTGCCCTGGTATATACGGTGATAGATCTGTTGCACTATGATATACTGTGTTGTAGTGGCGCCGCTTTCAGGTGGACAATGCACACATGCAGCTTGGGTCTGGTTGATGGTGCCGGGGAGCCTGAAGCCGGTCCTACCTGCATGTGCGCATTATGCCCCTGAAAGCGCTGCCACTCTAAAAACAATGTATATCATACTGCACAGTATATCATACAGCACTTATATATTGCAACAGAAGTGCTGCATTTTGATACTACAGCGTTGGGTGGTTGGGTGGCACCGCAGGCAGGGGCACAATGCACACATGCAACTTGGTGCAGGTTGATGGAACCGGGGACCCATCAACCTGCACCAAGTTGCATGTGTGCATTGTGCCCCTGCCTGCGGTGCCACTCAACGTTGCAGTATCAAAATGCACCACATCTGTTGCAATATATATAGCATTTTTTTTTCCATTTTATACATGTAATGATGCACATGTGGTGCATCATGAAAACGTAATATTTGCTGACATCTAGCCATGTCGGCCACATATGTCTTGAAATAAAAAGAACATATTTATTCAAAGCAATTTCATGTGCTTCATCATGAAAAGTTTATACTGTTTGCAAAAGTTCAGCCATGTTGGCTACATATTTAAAAAAAGGTATAGGCATTTTTATACTTTTCTCAAATGGGAATGCTGACCTTGGTATATATAGCAACAGATGTGGTGCATTGTGATACTGCACCATTGAGTGACACTGCAGGCAGGGGCAAAATGCACACATGCAACTTGGTGCAGGTTGATGGAACCAGTGACCCATCAACCTGCACCAAGTTGCATGTGTGCATTGTGCCCCTGCCTGCGGTGCCACTCAATGTTGTAGTATCAAAATCTACTATATTAGTTGATTATATATAGCATTTTTTTTCTCTTAATACATGTAATGGTGCACATATGGTGCATCATGAAAACTTTATAATATCTGCTGACGTTGACATTGGCATGTTGACCACATACAATTACAGTTGTGCTCATAAGTTTACATACCCTAGCAGAATTTGTGATTTTATGGCCATTTGTCAGGGAATATGAATGATAACTTACAAACTTTTCTTTCACTCATGGTTAGTGGTTGGGTGAAGCCATTTATTATCAAACAACTGTGTTTACTCTTTTTAAATCATAATGACAACAGAAACTACCCAAATGACCCTGATCAAAAGTTTACATAGCCCAGTTCTTAATACCGTGTATTGCCCCCTTTAACATCAATGACAGCATGAAAAAAAATTTGGTAGTTGTGGATGAGGCTCTTTACTTTCTCAGATGGTAAAGCTGCCCATTCTTCTTGGCAAAAAAGCCTCCAGTTCCTGTAAATTCTTGGGCTGTCATGCATGAACTGCATGTTTGAGCTCTCCCCAGAGTGGCTCAATGATATTGAGGCCAGGAGACTGAGATAGCCACTCCAGAACCTTCACTTTATTCTGCTGTAGCCAATGACAGGTCAACTTGGCCTTGTGTTTTGGATCATTGTCATGTTGGAACGTCCAAGTACGTCCCATGCACAGCTTCCGGGCTCATGAGTGCAAATTTTCCTCCAGTATTTTCTGATAACATGCTGCATTCATCTTGCCATCAATTTTGACCAAGTTTCCAGTGCCTTTGTAGCACACACATCCCCAAAACATCAGCGATCCACCTCCGTGTTTCACAGTAGGAATGGTGTACCTTTTATCATAGGACTTGTTGACTCCTCTACAAATGTAACGTTCATGGTTGTGGCCAAAAAGTTACATTTTGGTCTCATCACTCCAAATGACTTTGTTCCAGAAGTTTTGAGGCTTGTCTCTGTGCTGTTTGGAGTATTGTAAGCGGGATGCTTTGTGGCATTTGCGTAGTAATGGCTTTCTTCTGGTTACTCGACCATGCAGCCCATTTTTCTTCAAATGCCTCCTTATTGTGCATCTTGAAACAACCACACCACTTTTTTTCAGAGAGTCCTGTATTTCAGCTGAAGTTATTTGTGGATTTTTCTTTGCATCCAGAACAATTTTCCTGGCAGTTGTGGCTGAAATTTTTGTTGGTCTATCTGACCGTGATTTGGTTTCCACAGAATCCCTCACTTTCCACTTCTTAATTAGAGTTTGAACACTGCTGATTGACATTCTCAATTGCTTGGATATCTTTTATATCCCTTTCCTGTTTTATACAGTTCAATTACCTTTTCCCACAGATCCTTTGACAATTCTTTTGCTTTCCCCATGACTCAGAATCCAGACACGTCAGTGCAGCACTGGATGAAAGATGCAAGGGTCTTTCAGGAGTTCAGAAACTCACTGACCTTTTATACACACACACTGATTACAAGCAAACAGATCACAGGTGAGGATGGTTACCTTTAGTAGCCATTCAAACCCGTTTGTGTCAACTTGTGTGCATGTTATTAGGCCAAAATCTCCAGGGTATGTAAACTTTTGATCAGGGTCATTTGGGTAGTTTCTGTTGTCATTATGATTTAAAAAGAGTAAACACAGTTGTTTGACAATAAATGGCATCACCCAACCACTAACCATGAGTGAAAGAAAACAGGTTTGATTTTCCCAACTAGTTGGACAGACCGTTTCTGGACGTTTTTTAGCGTGTGGGAGCAAACGGCTGATAATCATTTGCTCCCACACACTGCCTGATCATCTTTACAACCAGCCAACTAGTTGGCTGGTTGGAAAGATATCATCCTGATGTATGGCCAGCATTAGAAGCATTCAAGTTTACTGTCTCAGTCTGTGAGTGCCGCCGAACTCCCTATGCATATATATATATATATATATATATCACAAAGCTGTGCCCGGCACTCCTATGTCCCCCAGGATGTAATGCTGCGGTGCCTTCCCAGTGACCACAATAAAGGATTGAAAGAAGTCTGCTGAGTGCCGCCACGTCTTCTTGCTACTTTATATATATATATATATATATATATATATATATATATATATAAAACATATATATATAAAAACATATATATATATAAAAACATATATATTTATATATACACATATAGATAAAGCAGTGACAGTAGAAGTATCTAATAACTTGCTTAAAAGAGGCAAGCAATCATTTATTCAGTCATTGCAATAAAATAGATAATAAAAATTAAGCCCAGCAAAACAAGTTCCCACAACAGAACAAAGCCACACCTGGTGAAATGCCCATAATCACTAGAGATGAGCGGGTTCGGATTTACTCGATTCTTTACGCCAGAATTATCGCCATTTCTTTTTTTTCTGGATTTTTCTTATTGGCTAACCAAAACACGTGACGTCCGATAGCCAATAAGGAGATTCGGGAACAGGGCTGTCTTTTCGTATGGGCTCAATGGGCTCTTGCCCAAGGGCCCCAGGAGTAAAAGGGCCCTAGGCTGATAGCTGAGGGTCCCCTCTTTCCAGGGGTACCAGATTTTTGAAAATCGGCCCTGGGGAACCGGAGATATATGACTTCAAAGCAGTGGTCCCAATCCAAGCCTGTTAATTGTTTTTCTCAGCCAGATATTTCGGGTTCTGTCTGACTTAGAGTTTTTCTGAGGGTATCCTCCAAAAGCTGTGAGTCTCTCCTTTCAGTGGACACTGGCAGCTTGTCTCTACTATGCCCAGAACCAGAGATATCAGCCTTCCAGCAGCTGGTCCCTGCTCCAGCTCCACACGCCTGGTGTGCAGTCCCCAAGTCCCCAGTACCTCCTAAAAGGTGTCCCCAGTACCTCCTGAAAGGTGGGACTCTCTTAATTGTTTTATCCCATTAAAGCTAAGAAATCTATTTCCAGGAACTGGAGATATCTGCAGTAAAGCAAGCTGTCCTCCCACCAGAAAATTATGAATATTAAGCCCACTCCAATATCCATTAAATACCCCCTACCACCCTGTAAGTCATGTACCGGGGCCCCTTCATTCAGCCCAATGTCCCCTTCTACAGTTTAGTGTTCTCCTTCCTGCCCCATCTGTGCAGTAAAGGAGTAATTAGCAGAAATTATTTCTCCAGGTCCTACATGCTGAGCGAAAGATAGATCACCCCCTACCCCCCGTGGGACATCAAAGCTGCCACTGACAGCACCCCCCACCCCTACCGCTGGAGGATGGGTAGGGGCCCCAGTGCATTGCTGTGCCCAGGGGCCTACACTGCTGTTAAGATGGCTCTGTTCGGGTAAATCCGAGTAAAACCGAACCCGCTCATCTCTAATAATCACCATGGTCCATGTTGTGCACAAGCGAGATCCATGAACACAAGCACAATTTGAATCTATGAAATTTTCACTACAAGATCATATTTACACTCTAGTGAATCAATCTCAACACAGTCTCATTAGAATTCAAGCATAACAATTGTCCTTATGTGGAGATGTGTCCACTGGGGACACGTCAGCAGGTGGCTCTGGTATGGGACATCAAATCATTGTGCTGGTGAAGCAGCAGCTGCATTTTTAGTTAGTGCCAGTCACAAGCCAATTGTGGCTCGCAGACTTGCAGACAATCATGAATGGTTGCAATGTTCTAATTGAGGATTGCTGCATCATCACTCCGAGCACTTGCACTGGTTTGACTTAGCCAGCGCATGCAGCATGTGAAAGTTCAGCGACAGAGAGTGAAGAGGGAGAACTTATGCAAAGGAGTTCTGTTGGCTGTAAAGGAAACCAGAAGACTGCGCACTCAAGAAAGAAGATTGCGGGTGAGTCCACTGAAGTTCTGAAGGTGGTAGCAAAGTCTGGAGGACACCGGCAGTTTGTGAGAATCAAGGTAAAGCTGAGCAGTGGTGGAATGCAAAACAGCTATACTAAGCTCTGTAATGCAGCCTATCAATGCCATACCGGTAGGTGGCCTTGGGCTACTACTACATATTTATATATTGCCCCTAGACCACCAGAGTTATTGTCACTAGGCCCTTGGGCACAGTCAGGCCTCAGGCCTGAGGTACCTGATAGTTGGGCACAAGGCCAGAGCACCTGTAAATAACACTGGTCATTAGACCCAGTTCACTCTGTATCAGTTAGGCAAGCACAAGGCCTTAGTCCCCTCTAATAACCAGGTCATAAAGCCCAGGTTATTTAACATAGTGCTCCAGATAGGTAGGCCCAAGGTCTGTAGCCCCATTAACAACCAGTCAGCTTCCAGTTCCTCATCACCCATGCAACCTGGCAGGACCAGTGAAAAGAAAAATACTGCCTGTTGTCAGGCCTCCTAGGGCCCACTGGGCCCTAAGCACACGCCTTTGCTGCCTACCAGTGAATTCGCTACTAATACCACATGTTATGTTGTTTATTCAAATATATACTACATTAGGCCAGTAAGTGAGGCTCTGTGTATCATAGCGGTATTTGCTGTTTCCTTACACGGACCTGTGAGAGAGCGAGGAGGTTGAAGAGGCAAGAATAAATTCTCTTGAGGACCTCTGTGTTTGTGCTGAATCTTTTCCATCTTTCTTCATTTGTGGATGATAGTGGACCTTATACTTTGGTGTAAAGTTGAGGTTTCTATCAATTATGCAAGCGCAGCCACAGCTGAAACTCAGGATCTGAGGCAATAAGTGCCAATGATGATCTACCATTATATATCAATGAGGGATTCCCACTAAAGAAAGAGTGTTCCCATGGTATCATGCAGGGATCTCGCTGATCCCCTTGTTATTCTCTGGTGGTCATCCAGTCTCAGGTGTCCATTTTCTGTTGCAGGAGCCGAAGATCAGAATTTTCTCTATATTCTTCATGTCCATGTCCGACCTGCATACCATGACCATCTGTCACATACTGTTTGCGGCCTGATGTGAGATGGTGCGAATCAAGGTAGGCAGCTGACTACACCTACATGACTGCAGGTTCACATCCCATGCACACACCTCTTACACTTTTACACAACAGAGATAGTTACCAAAGCCCTAACAATAGCTGCGTTCTTCACCTTTTACTCAGTGCTATCCATCCAGCTTTTTCTTCATCCCATTCACTGCCCTGGTCCTAGAGTCTATAGTTGTGCACATGGAGTGTACACCACTTAGGCAGCCCCCAGGCCCAACCTGTAACGATAGCAATTAACAGGCTCTGGCACACACATATTCCGTCAGTGTACCTGCAGCAGAGGCTGTGCAGCTGTGATTACTTAGTCCTAGTCCCCAAGCAAACCATCCATGACAAGTAGAGCAGACTCAGCAGCACAGCAAGAGCAGCAGATGTAGCAGCCAAAGATTGCAGAGCACCCGGTTTGCAGACATGTAGTGAGTGATCCAGGGGAGGGGAGGCAGTGAGAGGTCTATGTCCTGGAGAGAAGGGAAGGGGGGAGGTGAGTGGTCTATGTCATAGCAGAAGGGGATAGTAATCTATGTCCATGGGGTGAGGGGGTGAGCTGTTGCACACACCTTACTAATAGCCTGTACATGCTGTTAGCAGGGCTTTCACTATGGTGGGGGGCTTGTGCCCCAGGTGCTGATTTGAGGGTGTGTGGCTTGCCTGGACAAGAAGTTGTATGCACTTTGTTTTGTTATTACCGCCGGGCTGTTTACACCCACTTTGAGGACACCACTCCAGCTCCGGCCATGTTGAGGCCTCACAGCAGCATCTGAGCAAACCGTTGAGCAGCTCCACCTGTCTCCAGGCTGACCCTATCCTGGGGACAGAGCTCCGCTGTTTTCACTCCTCATGCTTGGCACCACCTTCGAAATAGGGAGGCGCTGATTCTGTAATACTACCGGATGTCAGCTACCATCTCAGCCTCTTCTCCCCAGTGACCTGCAGACTCATTGATTCTGCCTGGCTGGGGGTAGGACTGGGGACACTATTAAAAGCAACAGAGCCCATGTACTGCCTATAGCTGCAGCCCCTCCGCACATAGTCACAGATCTATGGGGAGGCTCCTGTTGATGTGACAACCTACTTCAGGAGGGGAATACTCCCTAACAGCCAGTTTCACCCCATAATCACTGACCCTGAAATAGCCTGCTGATTCTAGGACATAGTGTGTAAGGGCACTACTAATGTGTGGCATAATATTTAAGGGACATTACTGTGTGGCATTATGTGTAAAAAAGGGCACTACTACTTTGTGGCATTATGTGTATACAGTGCATTACTACTGTGTGGCATAACATGACTAAGGGGTATTACTGTGAGGTGTAATTTGATCTGGGGCTGCACAAAATTACATACTTGCCCCAGGTGACAAAAATGCTAGTTTCATCTCTGCTGTTAGTTTATGCTATAATGACTCTACATTCATCAGCATGACATCAATAGAGATGTTATACAGTATTTAACATTTTTTCCACAAGATATAACATTTTATTACAGTCACTGAACAAGGATGTCTCTGCAGGTTATTACATTTTCTATCTACACAGCTATATATTTATGTATGTTTCCTTGTTTGTAGTGTACATCTATTTTATTTTGATATTGTTAATAAAATTATATTTTAGCTTTTTATCACCTCAAGAGTTCTTTCCTGTCCTCCATTAAATAACCATTGTCCTGCCTGCAGTAGGAACTCTAATGTTATTATTAGCCATTGTATAAATGTAAATATTACATGCAATTATTTTTTTAATTTATTGTATTGTTTTATGCAATTGTGTAATAATAGTTAGTGTCAGTTACTAAAGGTGAATATTATTACTTTAATTAATATATTGTTTAATTCTAAGAGTCAACATGCTAGAAACAATTAATTTAATCTTTTGCAGGAATAATTAGAAATCTTGCTTATAGAGGCAGCCTCAGTTTCCCTCATTACTAGAGGCACAGGCACATACCAAATGAATGAAATACACTACTTACAAAAGTATTTGCTCCTACTTACAAAAGTATTTGCTCATGTTCCTCGCAAATATGACAGCAGATCCCCGCCATCCATTAATTCCAGGATAATATACTGAGGCTCATTAAAAAGGCAAACTCCAAGTAGCTTCAGAATGTTAGGATAGTTAAACTGACTCTATACAAAATTAGACTCAGACCATTAGGTGATTACCGCTAAGAATGGCAGTAATCCTTAGAATGACTGAATATTACTAAAACATTAATTGCTAAATTATTATAGAATTTATTTAAAACTTTCCATTCTTTGACAAATCTCAAAAATATAACCATTTATATGGTCTAGTATCAAGCCATATATAAAATTCTCTTTTGTTACCAAAACTACAAATCTAAACAAGTTTTTATTGTTCCACTTCTTTTATTTTATTGCAGATCTGCTATGACTACTAGACTGATTTATATCAAAGCTCTTTCATAGAGCCTCAGCATTATCCTTGTTGTTGCAGTATTACCCTGCATGAGCTTTTTATTCAGCCCCAAATGTACTCTGCTTTTCATTCATGAATACTCAGATCCTCACTATTAGAAGTAATACCCAGCTGACTGAATTTCTAAGCTGGGAGTAATAGCTACAGTCTGCATT
Source organism: Pseudophryne corroboree (assembly GCF_028390025.1). NCBI lineage: Eukaryota > Metazoa > Chordata > Amphibia > Anura > Myobatrachidae > Pseudophryne > Pseudophryne corroboree. The sequence goes on from NC_086447.1 coordinate 509,203,026, forward strand.
GATTGCATGGATTACAATACAACAGTTGCCTCCTAAGTGTGAGAAAGTGGGGATTTGGGCTGGGTACCAGTTTTGGATTTCCAGTTAGGTGCCCAAGGGAGTCCACTAGCTGTGGACACCACTGCTAGACAGAATACTCACTGAGAGCTGCATGGGGAAGTCCCTGCAACTCTCACACACTGCTGAGTCAATCTCACAAGACTCAGGGGCAGATGTATTAACCTGGAGAAGGCATAAGGAAGTGATAAACCAGTGATATGTGCAAGGTAATGAAGGCACCATCCAATCAGCTCCAATATGTAAATTAACAGTTAGGTTCTGATTGGCTGCTGCCTTTATCACCTTGCACATATCACTGGTTTATCACTTCCTTATGCCTTCTCCAGGTTAATACATCTGCCCCTATGTACCAGGGGTCAAAGGATATTTTATGCTGAGCTCTGATTGGAGGATCTCATCACATGCTTCACTAACCCGTGGAGGTCAGCAGCCTTATGGAAGTGTGCTCTCTATAGATTATATCAGTGGTTCTCAAACTCGGTCCTCAGGACCCCACACGGTTCATGTTTTGCAGGTCACCTGTAGATTTGTCAAATGTGACAGTTGGTGATACACAGTGTACCTGCTGGGTGACATGGAAAACGTGAACCGTGTAGGGTCCTGAGGACCGAGTTTGAGAACCACTGGATTATATGATCTGTTGCAGATTGTCATCTATAGAGCCCATAGACCTTCTGTCAGCCCTGCTATTTCTATAAGAATCCAGAATATTGGAAAGTATGATTATTACTGTAGTGGGGAATGTGTCTGATGGTATACTTACAAGCTCTGATGGCATATGGAGGGTGTCAGATTGCATGTAATTTCTTATGGCATGTGATGGGGTACTGATCTCATTTGGAGGGAACCTAATGGCATATGTGGGTTATCTGATAGCATGTGGAGATGGTTTGTTGGCTTATGTCAGTGGCCGGATGGCGTGTTGAGGGGTTTAATGGGCTGTCTAGTGATCTCATCTGAGGTGGTTTCCTAATGGAGATTGGGATCCATGGCAACTTTTTATGCCCCCCACACCGCACTTGTTTTGAGAGCGGAGCTATGTTTCATGTCCCGGCACATTGTTAAAAAAAAAAATTGTTATGCTGTGCTATTAATAGAGGGAAACCATCTGGTTCTCTCCCATCGATGCCAAAAGGCAAAAGCATTCAACATCGGCCATAAACCATCAATGATTATGAATCGATGGCCATCCCTACTCAGCAATCAGTGAGTACTAAAAGATGGAGCTGCCCGCCAGTGACACTGACAGCAGATGTGCCTGTAGCAGTAAACTGTTAAAATGGGAGAAGTCACAGGTCTCAGGAGGTGAGTGTGACGCAGTCAGGGTGGATTGCAGTGTAACTGGGTGCAGGAGGCCACACCCCCTGCAACTACTATACCTACGCCTATGCATATAGGGATGTTTACCCTTTGTTATACCCTTTAAGAATAGAAATGTTAGCTAGGTATATGGGAAGGGTCCGGGGGAGCATAAAGCTCACCCTGGATGAAAGAAAGCCTAGCTGTGCCCCTACATGAATGCATAAGCACAAATCTCACTCTGGTCCATTTTGAGGAGTTGGATTTAATTATTTAAATTACATTTTCAAACAAATTTCATAAATAAACCATGTTTACAGTTGTGACAAGATCAGATCTCTCAAACTTTAATGAGTCACTTTGAATGATTATGATGTAAGTAACAATACCTCATCAAGTGTCCGGGGGCGTACCCACGGGCGTACCCACCCTCCCTCAGTCACACACATATACATAAAGCTGCCCGCCACTCACCAGTGGCTCCACCCTCACCTCCGTAAGATTGGCTGGCAAGTCTATCTGTCATCCACTGCCCTTACTCGAGTATAAGCCGAGGGGGGCTTTTTCAGCATAGAAAAATGTGCTGAAAAAGTTGGCTTATACTCGAGCATATACAGTAACTGTTTGTACATTAGTGGATTAAGTAGGCTGTATGTCAATTCCTGTTACTTAGACAATGATCAGATCACTGGCGGTCGTGCGGGAATTTGGGCGTACTTGGACGTTTTTTTAAAGGTACAATCACTTACAAGGCATGGTTTTGCCTTGTAAGTAATTGCCCCTTTAAAAAAACATCCGAGTTTGGCCGGCATCCCGACAAGCCGCTGGACTCGGGCGGCATTCCATCCTGCCACACATGTTTTTTGACCAATTTATGCAGAAATCCAGGTGTTTGTGAAGCATTCACATACTTTCATTTGCCACTGTATTTTCTAAATTCTTTGCTGTTTTCCTGTGAGATAATTATCAAGTTGTATGTTTCCAAACATTGATCAATGTTAGATTTGGTCAAAGCTTAAAGCTCTGAGTGGGAGTTACTCCCTCTTAGGCCAAGACACACCACTGTGGACTTCTTAGTCCTGTTCAGTACACGCTATTTTTATGCATATTAATTTGATATACACAAAAATCTAAAACTTGTTTTTTACTTGACTCATTTCTAAAATTAGTTCAATTACTTACAGTATTTAAATTATAGGTGTTATATTTATATATAAAACAAATTTCTTCAATAGGTATAATTCTCTACACGCACATGTTTCGGTGTATTTTAGGTATAGTATTGTTTTTAGTAGTTACAAATTGTTATCTAACTGATACAATTTACAAATCATAGCTAACACAGACACTCTATGTCCATGTCAAAGTTCAAAATAAACAATTTGTCAATCAACCATCTGGATACATATGCCTAACATATAAAGCATAAAAGACAGCATGGTACACATATCTAGACGAGTATAAACACTCCAAGTATTTAATTCTTGCAAGTCAGGGTCAGTAATACCCTGCCTTTGCTATAGTTTAATTTTAAATAGTGTGTTACTTAATTAATGCAGTTTGGTACTGGCTAAGACAGTGGTTCTCAAACTTTTTTGAGGCACGGCACTCTAGAGTATCAGTATTTTTTTCACGGCACCCCTAGGCCAAAAGTTTATTATTGAGAAATTTATAAAGAAATATTAATTTAAGTAAATTGTGTTTATATCATCCTTAGGTTTAACTGTGTGGTCAGGGAAAAGATATGCTTCTGTTTGGCCACATATGTGCTGATTGACAGCCACCAGCACTGGTTTTGCTTATTACAATGACCATAAATAATTTTAATTGGTCCTTGACCACCAACCCAGGGCACCCCAGCAGGTGTACTGCGGCACCCCAGGGTGCCACGGCACACAGTTTGAGAACCACTGGGCTAAGATGTAGTTAGCAATGTTGGGCCACAAATATACAGCTGAGTTGCACATCACAAATAAAGAGAGTGAAACCTTAATTATGATTATAATACAGAAAAATAGATGGGTTGAGTAGAAGTTGCACTCAAGTTTTACCTCGGGTACTAGTATTTTTATCAGTGCTGTAACTAGACATTGTAGCGCTGTGTGCAAGAAACAGCATTGGCGTGCCCCCTCCCCCTCCTCCCCATATTTAAAATAAGAGCAGTGCGCGCGCAACCAAAATGTAGGGGCGTGGCTTCATGGGGTAGAGGCTTAGCCACAATATAATACAAATTCATATTACGCTGCACAGAAGTTTCCATTATTCAAATTACACCACACAGTAGCGCCCCTTACACACATTACGCCAGGTAGAGCCCCTGTCACACATTACGCCAGGTAGAGCCCCATTTTACACATTACTCCAGGTAGAGCCCCTGTTACACATTACACCAGATAGAGCTCCTGTCACACATTACGCCAGGTAGAGCCCCATTTTACACATTACACCAGGTAGAGCCCTCTTTTACACATTTATGGCAGGCAGAGCACCTTTTTACACATTATGGCAGGTAGAGCCCCTGTAGCACATTACGGCAGGTAGAGCTCCCTTTTACACATTACGGCAGGCGGAGTCCCATTTTACACTTTACAGCAGGCAGAGTACCCTTTTACACATTAAGGCAGGCAGAGTCCCCGTTTACACATTACGGCATATTGGGGGCATATGTGTATCTGGAACTGGGGGGGCATATAGGGCACTGGGGGCATATGTGTATCTGACACTGGGGGGGCATATTTGGCACTGGGGGCATATGTGTATCTGGTACTGTGGGGGCATATGTGTCACTGGGGGCATATGTGTTTCTGGTACAATCGAGGCATATTTTTATCTGGCACTGTGGGGGAATATCTGGCACTGGAGGCATACGTGGCACTGGGGGCATAGCCCTAGCAACAAGCATTACCCCTGGTAACAAGCACAACACCCAGCTCATGAAATCCCTGGCAACAAGCATTACCCCCTAGCAACGAGCATAACACCCAGTGCATGAAACCCCTGGCAACGAATGTTACCCCCTGGCAACGAGCTTGACACCCAGCACATGATACCCCTGGCAGCAAGTATAACACCTAGCTCATGAAACCCCTGGCAATGAGCATGACACCCTGAGCATGAAAACCCCTGGCACCGTGCATGGAACCAGGAGCATGAAACACCTGGCAACGAGCAGGTAATTAAAAAGTAATTACAAACCTTACTGTAGGGCTTAATTTGTAATGGGCATTGCGGTGTGTGGCATAATGTATCACGGACATTGCTGTGTGTGGCATAATGTATCATGAATATTGCGGTGTGTGTCATAATGTGTCACAGACATTGCGGTGTGTGTCATAATGTGTCACAGGCATTACGGTGTTTGGTATACTATATCACGGGCATTGTGGTATGTGGTATAATGTCTCAGGGGCATTGCAGTGTGTGGCATAATGTATAATGGGCATTGCGGTGTGTGGCATAAGGTATAACGGGCATTGCGGTATGTGTCACAGGCATTACGGTGTGTGGTATACTATATCATGGGCATTGTGGTATGTGATATAATGTCTCAGGGGCATTACAGTGTGTGGCATAATATATAATGGGCATTGCGGTGTGTGGCTTAAGGTATAACGGGCATTGCAGTATGTGTCACAGGCATTACGGTGTGTGGTATACTATATCACGGGCATAGTGGTATGTGGTATAATGTCTCAGGGGCATTGCAGTGTGTGGCATAATGTATAACGGGCATTGTGGTGTGTGTTATAATGTGTTACAGGCATGACGGTGTGTGGTATACTATATCACGGGCATTGTATGTACTATAATGTCTCAGGGGCATTGCAGTGTGTAGCATAATGTATAACGGTCACTGCGATGTGTGGCATAATGTGTCACAGGCATTACAGTGTGTGGCATAATGTGTCATGGGCATTACGGTGTGTGGCATATTGTGTAATGGGCATTATTGTGTGTGGCATAATGTCTAAGGGCCATTGCAGTATGTGGCATAATGTATACTGGCCATTAATATAAGGAGGAAAAATGACAAATAATGTAAGGGGCATGAATCAGGATTATTTTTTTTCCCTGTGGTGGCCAACGTCTGGACATACAGGTTGCAAAAGTGGGGTATAAGGTAGTCTTTTCCTGCAGTGCCACGCCCCTTTAAGCAAAGCCACACCCATTTCAGCAATGCCACGCCCCCATTTTGCCGCGTGCTCAGATTTATCACTTTACTAGTGGCAATTATGGGTGGGGGGCGCCAGAGAATGTTTTGGCTTGGGGGAGAAAAATTTCTAGTTATGCCACTGATAGGCAGTCACTTACATGATTTCTCCTTCTTCCGGCGCTACTGCTGGCTCCTGACCCGGCACTCCCTCTGTACACTGCACAGCAGGCCAAGAGAGGGGGTGGGCCGTGGGAGCGCAGCACACGGGTGACGGGGGCCAAGAGAGGGGGTGGGCCGTGGGAGCGCAGCACATGGGTGACGGGGGCAAAGTGAGGGGGCTGGCCGCGGGAGCGCAGTACACACAGAGACCAAGAGGGGGGTGGGTGGAGGGAGCACAGTACAGGTGCCAAGAGAGGAGGGAGACGCAGGAGCACAGTACACAGAGGATTTACTGGTAGCGAGCGCTGCCGCTGACTGCATGCAGCAGAGACTCCGCTGGTCAGAGCTTGAGGATGCGGGCACCAGATCCTACAAGAGCACATAGGGGAGCGGGAACAGGAGGAGCGGCTGTCAGCAGGAGGTTTAAGCGGCTGTCAGCATGGGGATTGTGCGGCCACTCGGGGTGCATGTAGAAGGTGCGCCCAAAGGGCAAATGCGCTGTGGGCAATGCACCTTCTGCACACACCTAGTTACGGCCCTGATTTTTATATTACTATTACTACAGTTATCCAATTTTTTCATTAGGAAATAGTATTTACGAATGACTAGTGCAGTGGTTCCCAAACGCGGTCCTCAAGGACAGTGCCAGATTAAACTCTGTGGAGGCCCGTAGTCAGTTGAAATCCCGGGGGCCCCCTCACAGATTATCTCCTAATATGTTTTTAATTTTAACAACCAATAGTCTACGATCTGGAAACTGTAATGTGAATCTGATGTCTCTGGTTTATGTATTTTAAGTAGTGATGTGCACCAGACATTTTTCAGATTTTGTGTTTTGGTTTTGGATTCGGTTCCGCGGCCGTGTTTTGGATTCGGACGCGTTTTGGCAAAACCTCCCTGAAATATTTTTGTCGGATTCGGGTGTGTTTTGGATTCGTTTTTTTTTTACAAAAAACCCTAAAAAACAGCTTAAATCATAGAATTTGGGGTAATTTTGATCCCATAGTATTATTAACCTCAATAACCATAATTTAAACTCATTTTCAGTCTATTCTGAACACCTCACACCTCACAATATTATTTTTAGTCCTAAAATTTGCACCGAGGTCGCTGGATGGCTAAGCTAAGCGACACAAGTGGCCGACACAAACACCTGGCCCATCTAGGAGTGGCACTGCAGTGTCAGGCAGGATGGCACTTCAAAAAAATTGTCCCCAAACAGCACATGATGCAAAGAAAAAAAGAGGCGCACCAAGGTCGCTGTGTGACTAAGCTAAGCAACACAAGTGGTCGACACAAACACCTGGCCCATCTAGGAGTGGCATTGCAGTGTCAGACAGGATGGCACTTCAAAAAAATAGTTCCCAAACAGCACATGATGCAAAGAAAAAAAGAGGCGCACCAAGGTCGCTGTGTGACTAAGCTAAGCGACCCAAGCGGCCGACACAAACACCTGGCCCATCTAGGAGTGGCACTGCAGTGTCAGACAGGATGGCAGATTAAAAAAATTGTCCCCAAACAGCACATGAGGCAAAGAAAAAAAGAGGCGCAATGAGGTAGCTGTGTGACTAAGCAAACGACCCAAGTGGCCGACACAAACACCTGGCCCATCTAGGAGTGGCATTGCAGTGTCAGACAGGATGGCACTTCAAAAAAATTGTCCCCAAACAGCACATGATGCAAAGAAAAAAAGAGGCGCACCAAGGTCGCTGTGTGACTAAGCTAAGCGACACAAGTGGCTGACACAAACACCTGGCCCATCTAGGAGTGGCACTGCAGTGTCAGGCAGGATGGCACTTCAAAAAAATTGTCCCCAAACAGCACATGATGCAAAGAAAAATGAAAGAAAAAAGAGGTGCAAGATGGAATTGTCCTTGGGCCCTCCCACCCACCCTTATGTTGTATAAACAGGACATGCACACTTTAATGAACCCATCATTTCAGCGACAGGGTCTGCCACACGACTGTGACTGAAATGACTGGTTGGTTTGGGCCCCCACCAAAAAAAGAAGCAATCAATCTCTCCTTGCACAAACTGGCTCTACAGAGGCAAGATGTCCACCTCATCATCATCCTCCAATTCCTCACCCCTTTCACTGTGTACATCCCCCTCCTCACAGATTATTAATTCGTCCCCACTGGAATCCACCATCTCAGGTCCCTGTGTACTTTCTGGAGGCAATTGCTGCTGGTGAATGTCTCCACGGAGGAATTGATTTTAATTCATTTTGATGAACATCATCTTCTCCACATTTTCTGGAAGTAACCTCGTACGCCGATTGCTGACAAGGTGAGCAGCTGCACTAAACAGTCTTTCGGAGTACACACTGGAGGGAGGGCAACTTAGGTCGAATAAAGCCAGTTTCTGCAAGGGCCTCCAAATTGCCTCTTTTTCCTGCCAGTATACATACAGACTGTCTGACGTGCCTACTTGAATGCGGTCACTCATATAATCCTCCACCATTCTTTCAATGGTGAGAGAATCATATGCAGTGACAGTAGACGACATGTCAGTAATCGTTGGCAGTTCCTTCAGTCCGGACCAGATGTCAGCACTCGCTCCAGACTGCCCTGCATCACCGCCAGCGGGTGGGCTCGGAATTCTTAGCCTTTTCCTCGCACCCCCAGTTGCGGGAGAATGTGAAGGAGGAGATGTTGACGGGTCACGTTCCGCTTGACTTGACAATTTTCTCACCAGCAGGTCTTTGAACCTCTGCAGACTTGTGTCTGCCGGAAAGAGAGATACAACTAGGTTTTAAATCTAGGATCGAGCACGGTGGCCAAAATGTAGTGCTCTGATTTCAACAGATTGACCACCCGTGAATCCTGGTTAAGCGAATTAAGGGCTCCATCCACAAGTCCCACATGCCTAGCGGAATCGCTCTGTTTTAGCTCCTCCTTCAATGTCTCCAGCTTCTTCTGCAAAAGCCTGATGAGGGGAATGACCTGACTCAGGCTGGCAGTGTCTGAACTGACTTCACGTGTGGCAAGTTCAAAGGGTTGCAGAACCTTGCGCAACGTTGAAATCATTCTCCACTGCGCTTGAGTCAGGTGCATTCCCCCTCCATTGCCTATATCATGGGCAGCTGTATAGGCTTGAATGGCCTTTTGCTGCTCCTCCATCCTCTGAAGCATATAGAGGGTTGAATTCCACCTCGTTACCACCTCTTGCTTCAGATGATGGCAGGGCAGGTTCAGGAATGTTTGGTGGTGCTCCAGTCTTCGGCACGTGGTGGCTGAATGCCGAAAGTGGCCCGCAATTCTTCGGGCCACCGACAGCATCTCTTGCACGCCCCTGTCGTTTTTTAAATAATTGTGCACCACCAAATTCAATGTATGTGCAAAACATGGGACGTGCTGGAATTTGCCCAGATGTAATGCACGCACAAAATTGCTGGCGTTGTCCGATGTCACAAATCTCCAGGAGAGTCCAATTGGGGTAAGCCATTCTGGGATGATCTTCCTCAGTTTCCGTAAGAGGTTGTCAGCTGTGTGCCTCTTCTGGAAAGCGGTGATACAAAGCGTAGCCTGCCTAGGAACGAGTTGGTATTTGCGAGATGCTGCTACTGGTCCCGCCGCTGCTGCTGTTCTTGCTGCGGGAGGCAATACATCTACCCAGTGGGCTGTCACAGTCATATAGTCCTGAGTCTGCCCTGCTCCACTTGTCCACATGTCCGTGGTTAAGTGGACATTGGGTACAACTGCATTTTTTAGGACACCGGTGAGTCTTTTTCTGAGGTCTGTGTACATTTTCGGTATCGCCTGCCTAGAGAAATGGAACCTAGATGGTATTTGGTACCGGGGACACAGTACCTCAATCAAGTCTCTAGTTGCCTCTGAATTAACGGTGGATACCGGAACCACGTTTCTCACCGCCCAGGCTGCCAAGGCCTGAGTTATCTGCTTTGCAGCAGGATGACTGCTGTGATATTTCATCTTCCTCGCAAAGGACTGTTGGACAGTCAATTGCTTACTGGAAGTAGTACAAGTGGTCTTCCGACTTCCCCTGTGGGGTGACGATAGACTCCCAGCAGCAACAACAGCAGCACCAGCAGCAGTAGGCGTTACACTCAAGGATGCATCGGAGGAATCCCAGGCAGGAGAGGACTCATCAGACTTGCCAGTGACATGGCCTGCAGGACTATTGGCTTTCCTGGGTAAGGAGGAAATTGACACTGAGGGAGTTGGTGGTGTAGTTTGCAAGAGCTTGGTTATAAGAGGAAGGGATTTAGTGGTCAGTGGACTGCTTCCGCTGTCATCCAAAGTTTTTGAACTTGTCACTGACTTTATGATGAATGCGCTGCAGGTGACGTATAAGGGAGGATGTTCCGAGGTGGTTAACGTCCTTACCCCTACTTATTACAGCTTGACAAAGGCAACACACGGCTTGACACCTGTTGTCCGCATTTGTGTTTAAATAATTCCACACCGAAGAGCTGATTTTTTTTGTATTTTGACCAGGCATGTCAATGGCCATATTTGTCCCACGGACAACAGGTGTCTCCCCGGGTGCCTGACTTAAACAAACCACCTCACCATCAGAATCCTCCTTGTCAATTTCCTCCCCAGCGCCAGCAACACCCATATCCTCATCCTGGTGTACTTCAACAGTGACATCTTCAATTTGACTATCAGGAACTGGACTGCGGGTGCTCCTTCCAGCACTTGCAGGGGGCGTGCAAATGGTGGAAGGCGCAAGCTCTTCACGTCCAGTGTTGGGAAGGTCAGGCATCGCAAACGACACAATTGGACTCTCCTTGGGGATTTCTGATTTAGAAGAACGCACAGTTCTTTGCTGTGCTTTTGCCAGCTTAAGTATTTTCATTTTTCTAGTGAGAGGATGAGTGCTTCCATCCTCATGTGAATCTGAACCACTAGCCATGAACATAGGCCAGGGCCTCAGCCGTTCCTTGCCACTCCGTGTCGTAAATGGCATATTGGCAAGTTTACGCTTCTCATCAGACGCTTTCAATTTTGATTTTTGGGTCATTTTACTGAACTTTTGTTTTTTGGATTTTACATGCTCTCTACTATGACATTGGGCATCGGCCTTGGCAGACGACGTTGATGGCATTTCATCGTCTCGGCCATGACTAGTGGCAGCAGCTTCAGCATGAGGTGGAAGTGGATCTTGATCTTTCCCTATTTTAACCTCCACATTTTTGTTCTCCATTTTTTAATGTGTGGAATTATATGCCAGTATCAATGCAATGGCCTACTACTATATATACTGCGCACAACTGAAATGCACCACGGGTATAGAATGTAGATGGATAGTATACTTGACGACACAGAGGTAGGTACAGCAGTGGCCTTCCGTACCGTACTGCTATATATACTGGTGGTCACTGCGTCAGCAAACTTCACAACTGAAATGCACCACAGGTATAGAATCTAGATGGACAGTATACTTGACGACACAGAGGTAGTTACAGCAGTGGCCTACCGTACCGTACTGCTATATATACTGGTGGTCACTGTCAGCAAACTGCAAAACTAAAATGCACCACAGGTATAGAATCTAGATGGATAGTATACTTGACGACACAGAGGTAGGTACAGCAGTGGCCTTCCGTACCGTACTGCTATATATACTGGTGGTCACTGTCAGCAAACTGCAAAACTAAAATGCACCACAGGTATAGAATGTAGATGGATAGTATACTTAATGACACAGAGGTAGGTACAGCAGTGGCCTTCCGTACCGTACTGCTATATATACTGGTGGTCACTGTGTCAGCAAACTGCAAAACTAAAATGCACCACAGGTATAGAATGTAGATGGATAGTATACTTGACGACACAGAGGTAGGTACAGCAGTGGCCTTCCGTACCGTACTGCTATATATACCGGTGGTCACTGTGTCAGCAAACTGCAAAACTAAAATGCACCACAGGTATAGAATGTAGATGGATAGTATACTTGACGACACAGAGGTAAGTACAGCAGTGGCCTACTGTACTGTAATGCTATATATTATATACTGGTGGTCAGCAAACTGTGCAAAACTGAAATGCACCACAGGTATGGATGGATAGTATACTTGACGACACAGAGGTAGGTACAGCAGTGGCCTACTGTACCGTAATGCTATATATTACTTACTCGTGGTCAGCAAACTGTGCAAAACTGAAATGCACCGCAGGTATGGATGGATAGTATACATGACGACACAGAGGTAGGTACAGCAGTGGCCTTCTGTACCGTACTCCTATATATTATATACTGGTGGTCAGCAAAATTATGCACTGTACTCCTACTATATACTGTCTACAATGCAGCACAGATATGGAGTGTTTTTCAGGCAGACAACGTATACTGGTGGTCACTGGTCAGCAAAACTCTGCACTGTACTCCTCCTATATAATATTATACTGGTGGTGCCCAGTCCCCACAATAAAGCAGCACACTGAGCACAGATATGGAGTGTTTTTCAGGCAGGCAACGTATACTGGTGGTCACTGTCAGCAAAGCTCTGCACTGTACTCCTGCTATATAATACAGCTGCTCCCCAGTCCCCACAATAAGCAGTGTGAGCACAGATATATGCAGCACACTGAGCACAGATAAGGAGCGTTTTTTTCATGCAGAGAACGGATAAAACTGGTGGTCACTGATCAGCAAAACTCTGCACTGTACTCCTCCTATATTAATATACAGCTGCTCCCCAGTCCCCACAATTAAGCAATAAGTAAAGCAAGCACAAATATTTGCATCAACAATACACGGAGAGGACGCCAGCCACGTCCTCTCCCTAACATTTCCAATGCACGAGTGAAAATGGCGGTGACGCGCGGCTGCTTATTTAGAATCCGAATCTCGCGAGAATCCGACAGCGGGATGATGACGTTCGGGCGCGCTCGGGTTAACCGAGCCATACGGGAGAATCCGAGTATGCCTCGGACCCGTGTAAAAAGGATGAAGTTCGGGGGGGTTCGGTTTCCGAGAAACCGAACCCGCTCATCACTAATTTTAAGTTAATGGGTACATTACATTGATACAGTATTTTCTCTGTAGAGTCTTTAATGGAAAGTTTTCGTCTCTTTGAGATGATTAATTTTTCAGTTTGATTGCAATTTTCTTTAAAGATCAAATCTATTTTATTTTGATCCGTTGCAGCCAGGCCCCTAAAATGTGTGGGGCCCATAGGCTGATGCCTACTCTACCTATTTTGTAATCCGGAACTGATCAAGGCACCCTAACAGTCCTGGTTTTAAAGTTATCCATGCTAAATCCATACCTCCCAACTGTCCCGATTTTGGTGGGCAGTCACAATTTTCTGTCACTGTCCCTTCATCCCACCCTCTGCCCACAATGTCTCGCGGGGGGGAGCCTGGATACATCTGTAGGTGCTGTGCACACCTTCAGTGCGCACGTGTGTCCCTCCTCACTCTTGCAAGATGTTGGGAGGTATGGTAAAGTAAAGGTGACTTAATTAGTACCGCAGTCCAAAGACGCTTTAATAGAGAAGGACCCCATGTGCAGTCTCCAATTGGGCCCCCTCCTCTCCAGCGGTGCAGTAGACTTAGGCATTGTCTACTGCACATGCACAGGTCTCCAGGAACATGCTGTCTGTGCTGCATTCCCAGGGACATCTCTATTGTGCATGCGTGAATCACCGGAAAATAGCCGTAGTGGCCATTTTCCAAGAGATTTTTGCCACTCTGCAGCAAGCGCTGGGCCGAAGGAGAGGTCAGTATATTTAAATGGGTGCACAGTGTGCGGAGTGTGGTCCCTCCTGGACTGTTAGGGTGCCTTGAGAACTGTGCTTGGGAACCACTGGACTAATGTATATCTTCTACTCGTGACACTTGTCGCATGTCTTTTTAAAGAAATGTAGCTAATCTCTCTATATTATCAGAAGAGCCAGCAACATGCAGTTTTATGGTATAAATTGCATTGACCTCTGTGTGTAGTGTACCATATTTCCATGGCATTAATAAGAGCAGTATTATATTAATTAAAGTAAGGAAAGTAGTTATTTATTACTTAAGTCAAAAATGAGAAAGAATGCATAATTTTCCCATAAATTAGACCTATGGCAGATACAGTTATTTGTGGTTTCTCTAACACTTGCAGGCCTGAATCTGAGTCGGACACAGCTCTGGATGTGACACTCCTGATTATCAGCAAACGATGCATTCACTACACCATGCTTATGCACTTTGAGGAAGGATACCAGAGCGGACAGATTTTTCTGTCTGCCAAATGGGCATTTATAGGCGGCAAATGGGTAGCAAGTGGGTGGCTAACTTGAGAATACGAGGTATCTTTAAAGGTCTGTGTGCAGGAAAGCCAGTCAAACCAAAAAGCACATCCCATTATTAAAATGTATGCAATGCCATGGTCATTCTGAAAGTTAGAGTTAGGACTGAGCATATGGGGAAGACTTTGGTGCAGTTAGTCATCTTAACAGATGTTGCAATATTTGGAACTATTATTTCCTGATTTTATATACACTGAGTAAATTAATTACACCCACCAGACAATTTTATGCAAACTAACTATTCCACAGATAATGTTGTTGTAGGATGCCTGAATATGTATAAGAACGAAGGCAAAGGAAGGTAGAGACTAAAAAAAATATATCACCAATGACATAATGAGTAAATGATGCGATGGACTTGAGCATGGAGCGATAGCTGGGGCTCACAACAGCAGTGCGAGCATTATCAAAACGGCTGCCAACACTCATAATCCCAATGGTAGGTATAGTGGTTAGGGTTAGGTCTTAGGGGGAGGGCTAGGGATAGACTGCGGGAAGGGATTAGGGGTTAGGTTGTCGAAGGGGATGGTTAGGGTTAGGTTACAGGAGGGGTGGGATAGGATTAAAATACTTACCAAAATCCATCTGAGCTTCGGGATTCCACTGCATGGATTCTCACCGTCGGGATGGTAAGCGCCTGCATTTTGTACACAACCCCTTTAAAATTATAACTTTTTCAGTTTTCTCCTGAAATATGGCATGGTTTTTCTTGATTTATGGCTTAATTTAATCATGAGATGAGGGGACTGATGCTGGCTTGAATGCAAGTCAGCCCCCTAACCTGTAAGCTTAGAGTGATCATTTTCATCATCATCATCATCATCATCATCATCATCATCATCATCAGGGAGCACTTGCACTAGTTTATACTTGATACAAATGATTTGTCTAAAAAAATAGTATTCAGAAAGAATTCCATACAACTCTGCATAGCCCAAAATTTCTTAAACATGTCAACAACCTTTTGCACACGTCAGAATGTTCCATTTCTGCCCAGTTATGTCCTTTCTGTCACAAATGAAGGTGCGATTGGGATGTGTAAAATTATAAATATCTAGCATTCTGTGCGCTCCCCAAACAGACAAACGTCCAACTCAGCATCAAGCCCTATGTGTGTGTTTGAGGCTTCTTTGACATTTATTTTTTGGCCTAGGTATGCACTTTAACAAAGTGCTGCAATGAGGCACAATATGAACCCTATTATAATTGTGAGATGAGATGAGACCTAAAGCAACCAGTTCTGAGTTGGTGCAAAATTCAAGTCCTTGTCGCAACACAGCAAGAAATCTACCCCATTCAATAATATCACTTCACAAAAAGAAATCTAGTTTTTGCACGCTCCAGAACATTGGCCCTCATTCCGAGTTGTTCGCTCGGTAAATTTCATCGCATCGCAGCGATTTTCCGCTTAGTGCGCATGCGCAATGTCCGCACTGCGACTGCGCCAAGTAAATTTGCTATGAAGATAGGATTTTTACTCACGGCTTTTTCTTCGCTCCGGCGATCGTAATGTGATTGACAGGAAATGGGTGTTACTGGGCGGAAACAGGCCGTTTTATGGGCGTGTGGGGAAAAACGCTACCGTTTCCGGAAAAAACGCAGGAGTGGCCGGAGGAACGGAGGAGTGTCTGGGCGAACGCTGGGTGTGTTTGTGACGTCAAACCAGGAACGACAAGCACTGAACTGATCGCAGATGCCGAGTAAGTCTGAAGCTACTCTGAAACTGCTACGAGGTGTGTAATCGCAATATTGCGAATACATCGTTCGCAATTTTAAGAAGCTAAGATTCACTCCCAGTAGGCGGCGGCTTAGCGTGTGCAATACTGCTAAAATCGCCTTGCGAGCGAACAACTCGGAATGAGGGCCATTATGCACAATGGCCCTCATTCCGAGTCGTTCGCTCGGTATTTTTCATCGCATCGCAGTGAAATTCCGCTTAGTACGCATGCGCAATATTCGCACTGCGACTGCGCCAAGTAATTTTACAATGGAGATAGTATTTTTACTCACGGCTTTTTCATCGCTCCGGCGATCGTAGTGTGATTGACAGGAAATGGGTGTTACTGGGCGGAAACAGGCCGTTTTATGGGCGTGCGGGAAAAAACGCTACCGTTTCCGGAAAAAACGCAGGAGTGGCCGGGGAAACGGAGGAGTGTCTGGGCGAACGCTGGGTGTGTTTGTGACGTCAAACCAGGAACGACAAGCACTGAACTGATCGCAGATGCCGAGTAAGTCTGAAGCTACTCTGAAACTGCTAAGTAGTTAGTAATCGCAATATTGCGAATACATCGTTCGCAATTTTAAGATGCTAAGATACACTCCCAGTAGGCGGCGGCTTAGCATGAGCAACTCTGCTAAAATCGCCTTGCGAGCGATCAACTCGGAATGAGGGCCAATGGGGGAAATTCTGAGTTGATCGCAGCAGGAACTTTGTTAGCAGTTGGGGAAAACCATGTGCAATGCAGGAAGGGGGAGGGGGTACAGATATAACATGTGCAGAGAGAGTTAGATTTGGGAGGGGTGTGGTCAAACTGAAGTCTAAATTGCAGTGTTGAAATAAAGCAGCCAGTATTTATCCTGCACAGAAACAATATAACTCACCCAAATCTAACTCTCTCTGCACATGTTATATCTGCCCCTCTGCAGTGCGCATGGTTTTGCCCAACTGCTAACAAATGTGCTGCTGCGATCAACTCTGAATTACCCTCAATGATGCACCTACTCCGTACTTTGGGGGTCATTCCGAGTTGATTGCTCGCTAGCAGTTTTTAGCAGCAGTGCAAACGCATTGTCGCCACCCACCGGGGAGTGTATTTTCGCTATGCAGAAGTGTGAACGCTTGTGCAGCAGAGCGCCTGCAAAATCTTTTTGTGCAAAACAAGACCAGCCCTGTAGTTACTCTTCGTGCGCGTTGATTCTAACGACGGAGGGACAGCTATTGACGTCACACACCGACCCAGCGAACGCCCAGCCATGCCTGCGTTTTTTCTGCCACGCCTGCGTTTTACCAAACACTCTCTGAAAACGGTCAGTTGCCACCCAGAAACATCCACTTCATGTCAATCTCCTTGCGATCGGCTGTGCGTTTGGAATCATCGCTAGAACCACTGCAAAACCACAAAGGATTTTGTACCCGTACGACGCGCGTACGCATTGCGGTGCATACGCATGCGCAGATTAGCCATTTTTTACACTGATCGCTATGCAGCGAACAACGGCAGCTAGCGATCAACTCGGAATACCCCCTTTGTGAGGGAAAACACTACTCCTCTCCTCGACCTTTACAGATGCAAATCTCTGCTCCTTCATGATCCTTTCAAACAAGAAGCTGTGCACAAATCAAAATACACAGCTCCAGGGGCGGATTGGAATTGAACACCAGCCCGGGAAATTTATGGAAGCAGCCCAAATAGGGGTGGAGACTGTTGAAGGGGAGGGGCCTGTCAAGAGGGCGGGTCACTCTTCAGAGGTCCTGATTCTGAGATAGACACAGTTGGGGCCTCCTTTGCTTTACGTTATGCTAATGTTTACCTTCAACTTTATGCATATGCTGCTACAATGCCCTTCCCTGATGTACAGTCTGAATATACAAGGACTGATATGCCCACTTTCTGTGTCTACTGACACTGCAGTCATGCCTTTAATCTACTTCTGATTTTATTGATTTTTCATTCTACAAACCACTTTTTTTAACCTTATATGTTTCAAAGTACAGGGAGGAGGAGCACACACTACATACAGCACAGTACAGGGAGGGAGCACACACTACATACAGCACAGTACAGGGAGGGGGAGCGCACACTACATACATACAGCACAGTACAGGGAGGGAAAACACACTACATACTGCACAGTACAGGGAGGGAGCACACACTACATATAGCACTGTACACGGAGGGAGCACACACTACATATAGCACAGTACAGGGAGGGAGCACACACTAGAGATGAGCGGGTTCGGTTCCTCTGAATCCGAACCCGCCCGAACTTCATGTTTTTTTTCACGGGTCCGAGCGACTCGGATCTTCCCGCCTTGCTCGGTTAACCCGAGCGCGCCCGAACGTCATCATCCCGCTGTCGGATTCTCGCGAGGCTCGGATTCTATCGCGAGACTCGGATTCTATATAAGGAGCCGCGCGTCGCCGCCATTTTCACACGTGCATTGAGAGTCATAGGGAGAGGACGTGGCTGGCGTCCTCTCCGTTTAGAGAAGAGAGAGACACAGTAGAGACGAGAGAGACACAGTAGTAGTAATTTTGGGGAGCATTATTAGGAGGAGTACTACTATACTACTATACTACTTGCTGAAGTGATATAGATTAGATAGTGTGACTGTAAGTGTATTGTATTATCTGACTTGTGGGGGAGACACTGACAGTGGGGAGCAGTTAGAGTCTGAGAGCAGGACTCAGGAGTACATATAACGTACAGTGCACACTTTTGCTGCCAGAGTCAGTGCCACACTGCCATTGTTGTGACCACACTGACCACCAGTATAATAATATATTTTGTGAATGTCTGCTTAGGACTCGGAGTACTAGTTGCAAGTTGCAACGTGAGTGACCTGACCACCAGTTTAATAATCAATCACCACCAGTTTAATATATATATATATATATATATATATATATATATATATATATATGCAGGCGAATTGGCGGCACTCAGAGACTCAAACAAAGCTGCAGATAGCGTGCTTTATTTATTGATAATAAAGCACGCTATCTGCAGCTTTGTTTGAGTCTCTGAGTGCCGCCAATTCGCCTGCATATTCTGGGTTGCCATACCCTTGGAAGGCACCGGAGCATTATACATTTTATCACTTCACTAGTGCCGGATACCTGCTACCATATATATATATATATATATATATAATAGTATATAATATATATATATATATATATATATATATATAATATTGTATACCACCTACCCGTGGTTTTTTTTTTTTTCATTCTTCTTTATACATACTACTATAGTAGCTTACTGTAGCAGTCTGCGGTGCTGCTGACCTGACAGTGTCCAGCAGGTCCGTCATCAGTCATTACATAATAAATATATATAGTACCTGTCCGGCTGCAGTACTAGTGATATTATATTGATTTCATCTCATTATCAATAATTTATCATCCAGTCTAGACTCTATATTAGCAGCAGACACAGTACGTTAGTCCACGGCTGTAGCTACCTCTGTGTCGGCACTCGGCAGTCCATCCATAATTGTATACCACCTACCCGTGGTTTTTTTTTTTTCTTTCTTCTTTGTACATACTACTATAGTATAGTAGCTTACTGTAGCAGTCTGCGGTGCTGCTGAGCTGACAGTGTCCAGCAGGTCCGTCATCAGTCATCATTACCTAATAAATATATTATCTACCTGTCCGGCTGCAGTACTAGTGATATTATATATACATACATATATATATTGATTTCATATCATTATCATCCAGTCTATATTAGCAGCAGACACAGTACGTTAGTCCACGGCTGTAGCTACCTCTGTGTCGGCACTCGGCAGTCCATCCATAATTGTATACCACCTACCCGTGGTTTTTTTTTTTTCTTTCTTCTTTGTCCATACTACTATAGTATAGTAGCTTACTGTAGCAGTCTGCGGTGCTGCTGAGCTGACAGTGTCCAGCAGGTCCGTCATCAGTCATCATTACCTAATAAATATATTATCTACCTGTCCGGCTGCAGTACTAGTGATATTATATATACATACATATATATATTGATTTCATATCATTATCATCCAGTCTATATTAGCAGCAGACACAGTACGGTAGTCCACGGCTGTAGCTACCTCTGTGTCGGCACTCGGCAGTCCATCCATAATTGTATACCACCTACCCGTGTTTTTTTTTTTTCTTTCTTCTTTGTACATACTACTATAGTATAGTAGCTTACTGTAGCAGTCTGCGGTGCTGCTGAGCTGACAGTGTACAGCAGGTCCGTCATCAGTCATCATTACCTAATAAATATATTATCTACCTGTCCGGCTGCAGTACTAGTGATATTATATATACATACATATATATATTGATTTCATATCATTATCATCCAGTCTATATTAGCAGCAGACACAGTACGGTAGTCCACGGCTGTAGCTACCTCTGTGTCGGCACTCGGCAGTCCATCCATAAGTATACTAGTATCCATCCATCTCCATTGTTTACCTGAGGTGCCTTTTAGTTGTGCCTATTAAAATATGGAGAACAAAAATGTTGAGGTTCCAAAATTAGGGAAAGATCAAGATCCACTTCCACCTCGTGCTGAAGCTGCTGCCACTAGTCATGGCCGAGACGATGAAATGCCAGCAACGTCGTCTGCCAAGGCCGATGCCTAATGTCATAGTACAGAGCATGTCAAATCCAAAACACCAAATATCAGTAAAAAAAGGACTCCAAAACCTAAAATAAAATTGTCGGAGGAGAAGTGTAAACTTGCCAATATGCCATTTACCACACGGAGTGGCAAAGAACGGCTGAGGCCCTGGCCTATGTTCATGGCTAGTGGTTCAGCTTCACATGAGGATGGAAGCACTCAGCCTCTCGCTAGAAAAATGAAAAGACTCAAGATGGCAAAAGCAGTAGCACCGCAAAGAACTGTGCGTTCTTCGAAATCCCAAATCCACAAGGAGAGTCCGACTCCAATTGTGTCGGTTGCGATGCCTGACCTTCCCAACACTGGACGTGAAGAGCATGCGCCTTCCACCATTTGCACGCCCCCTGCAAGTGCTGGAAGGAGCACCCGCAGTCCAGTTCCTGATAGTCAGATTGAAGATGTCAGTGTTGAAGTACACCAGGATGAGGAGGATATGGGTGTTGCTGGCGCTGGGGAGGAAATTGACCAGGAGGATTCTGATGGTGAGGTGGTTTGTTTAAGTCAGGCACCCGGGGAGACACCTGTTGTCCGTGGGAGGAATATGGCCACTGACATGCCTGGTGAAAATACCAAAAAAATCAGCTCTTCGGTGTGGAAGTATTTCAACAGAAATGCGGACAACAGGTGTCAAGCCGTGTGTTGCCTTTGTCAAGCTGTAATAAGTAGGGGTAAGGACGTTAACCACCTCGGAACATCCTCCCTTATACGTCACCTGCAGCGCATTCATAATAAGTCAGTGACAAGTTCAAAAACTTTGTGTGACAGCGGAAGCAGTCCACTGACCAGTAAATCCCTTCCTCTTGTAACCAAGCTCACGCAAACCACCCCACTAACTCCCTCAGTGTCAATTTCCTCCTTCCCCAGGAATGCCAATAGTCCTGCAGGCCATGTCACTGGCAATTCTGACGATTCCTCTCCTGCCTGGGATTCCTCCGATGCATCCTTGCGTGTAACGCCTACTGCTGCTGGCGCTGCTGTTGTTGCTGCTGGGAGTCGATGGTCATCCCAGAGGGGAAGTCGTAAGACCACTTTTACTACTTCCACCAAGCAATTGACTGTCCAACAGTCCTTTGCGAGGAAGATGAAATATCACAGCAGTCATCCTACTGCAAAGCGGATAACTGAGGCCTTGGCATCCTGGGTGGTGAGAAACATGGTTCCGGTATCCATCATTACTGCAGAGCCAACTAGAGACTTGTTGGAGGTACTGTGTCCCCGGTACCAAATACCATCTAGGTTCCATTTCTCTAGGCAGGCGATACCGAAAATGTACACAGACCTCAGAAAAAGAGTCACCAGTGTCTTAAAAAATGCAGCTGTACCCAATGTCCACTTAACCACGGACATGTGGACAAGTGGAGCAGGGCAGGGTCAGGACTATATGACTGTGACAGCCCACTGGGTAGATGTATGGACTCCCGCCGCAAGAACAGCAGCGGCGGCACCAGTAGCAGCATCTCGCAAACGCCAACTCTTTCCTAGGCAGGCTGCGCTTTGTATCACCGGTTTCCAGAATACGCACACAGCTGAAAACCTCTTACGGCAACTGAGGAAGATCATCGCGGAATGGCTTACCCCAATTGGACTCTCCTGTGGATTTGTGGCATCGGACAATGCCAGCAATATTGTGTGTGCATTAAATATGGGCAAATTCCAGCACGTCCCATGTTTTGCACATACCTTGAATTTGGTGGTGCAGAATTATTTAAAAAACGACAGGGGCGTGCAAGAGATGCTGTCGGTGGCCAGAAGAATTGCGGGACACTTTCGGCGTACAGGTACCACGTACAGAAGACTGGAGCACCACCAAAAACTACTGAACCTGCCCTGCCATCATCTGAAGCAAGAAGTGGTAACGAGGTGGAATTCAACCCTCTATATGCTTCAGAGGTTGGAGGAGCAGCAAAAGGCCATTCAAGCCTATACAATTGAGCACGATATAGGAGGTGGAATGCACCTGTCTCAAGCGCAGTGGAGAATGATTTCAACGTTGTGCAAGGTTCTGATGCCCTTTGAACTTGCCACACGTGAAGTCAGTTCAGACACTGCCAGCCTGAGTCAGGTCATTCCCCTCATCAGGCTTTTGCAGAAGAAGCTGGAGACATTGAAGGAGGAGCTAACACGGAGCGATTCCGCTAGGCATGTGGGACTTGTGGATGGAGCCCTTAATTCGCTTAACAAGGATTCACGGGTGGTCAATCTGTTGAAATCAGAGCACTACATTTTGGCCACCGTGCTCGATCCTAGATTTAAAGCCTACCTTGGATCTCTCTTTCCGGCAGACACAAGTCTGCTGGGGTTGAAAGACCTGCTGGTGAGAAAATTGTCAAGTCAAGCGGAACGCGACCTGTCAACATCTCCTCCTTCACATTCTCCCGCAACTGGGGGTGCGAGGAAAAGGCTCAGAATTCCGAGCCCACCCGCTGGCGGTGATGCAGGGCAGTCTGGAGCGACTGCTGATGCTGACATCTGGTCCGGACTGAAGGACCTGACAACGATTACGGACATGTCGTCTACTGTCACTGCATATGATTCTCTCAACATTGAAAGAATGGTGGAGGATTATATGAGTGACCGCATCCAAGTAGGCACGTCACACAGTCCGTACTTATACTGGCAGGAAAAAGAGGCAATTTGGAGGCCCTTGCACAAACTGGCTTTATTCTACCTAAGTTGTCCTCCCACAAGTGTGTACTCCGAAAGAGTGTTTAGTGCCGCCGCTCACCTTGTCAGCAATCGGCGTACGAGGTTACATCCAGAAAATGTGGAGAAGATGATGTTCATTAAAATGAATTATAATAAATTCCTCCGTGGAGACATTGACCAGCAGCAATTGCCTCCACAAAGTACACAGGGAGCTGAGATGGTGGATTCCAGTGGGGACGAATTGATAATCTGTGAGGAGGGGGATGTACACGGTGATATATCGGAGGATGATGATGAGGTGGACATCTTGCCTCTGTAGAGCCAGTTTGTGCAAGGAGAGATTAATTGCTTCTTTTTTGGTGGGGGTCCAAACCAACCCGTCATTTCAGTCACAGTCGTGTGGCAGACCCTGTCACTGAAATGATGGGTTGGTTAAAGTGTGCATGTCCTGTTTATACAACATAAGGGTGGGTGGGAGGGCCCAAGGACAATTCCATCTTGCACCTCTTTTTTCTTTAATTTTTCTTTGCGTCATGTGCTGTTTGTGGAATGTTTTTTGGAAAGGCCATCCTGCGTGACACTGCAGTGCCACTCCTAGATGGGCCCGGTGTTTGTGTCGGCCACTAGGGTCGCTTATCTTACTCACACAGCTACCTCATTGCGCCTCTTTTTTTCTTTGCGTCATGTGCTGTTTGGGGAGGGTTTTTTGGAAGGGACATCCTGCGTGACACTGCAGTGCCACTCCTAGATGGGCCCGGTGTTTGTGTCGGCCACTAGGGTCGCTTATCTTACTCACACAGCTACCTCATTGCGCCTCTTTTTTTCTTTGCGTCATGTGCTGTTTGGGGAGGGTTTTTTGGAAGGGACATCCTGCGTGACACTGCAGTGCCACTCCTAGATGGGCCCGGTGTTTGTGTCGGCCACTAGGGTCGCTTATCTTACTCACACAGCTACCTCATTGCGCCTCTTTTTTTCTTTGCGTCATGTGCTGTTTGGGGAGGGTTTTTTGGAAGGGACATCCTGCGTGACACTGCAGTGCCACTCCTAGATGGGCCCGGTGTTTGTGTCGGCCACTAGGGTCGCTTATCTTACTCACACAGCTACCTCATTGCGCCTGTTTTTTTCTTTGCGTCATGTGCTGTTTGGGGAGGGTTTTTTGGAAGGGACATCCTGCGTGACACTGCAGTGCCACTCCTAGATGGGCCCGGTGTTTGTGTCGGCCACTAGGGTCGCTTAGCTTAGTCATCCAGCGACCTAGGTGCAAATTTTAGGACTAAAAATAATATTGTGAGGTGTGAGGTATTCAGAATAGACTGAAAATGAGTGTAAATTATGGTTTTTGAGGTTAATAATACTTTGGGATCAAAATGACCCCCAAATTCTATGATTTAAGCTGTTTTTTAGTGTTTTTTTAAAAAAACACCCGAATCCGACAAAAAAAATTCGGTGAGGTTTTGCCAAAACGCGGTCGAACCCAAAACACGGCCGCGGAACCGAACCCAAAACCAAAACACAAAACCCGAAAAATTTCCGGCGCTCATCTCTAGCACACACTACATACAGCACAGTACAGGGAGGGAGTACACACTACATACAGCACAGTACAGGGAGGGGGAGCACACACTACATACAGCACAGTACAGGGAGGGAGCACACACTACATACAGCACAGTACAGGGAGGGAGCACACACTACATACAGCACAGTACAGGGAGGGAGCACACACTACATATAGCACTGTACAGGGAGGGAGCACACACTACATATAGCACTGTACAGGGAGGGAGCACACACTACATACAGCACAGTACAGGGAGGGAGTACACACTACATACAGCACAGTACAGGGAGGGGGAGCACACACTACATACAGCACAGTACAGGGAGGGAGCACACACTACATACAGCACAGTACAGGGAGGGGGAGCACACACTACATACAGTACAGGAAGGAGGAGCACACAGTACAGGGAGGGGGAGCACACACTACATACAGTACAGGGAGGGAGCACACACTACATACAGCACAGTACAGGGAGGGGGAGCACACACTACATACAGCACAGTACAGGAAGGGGGAGCACACACTACATACAGTACAGGGAGGGAGCACACACTACATACAGCACAGTACAGGGAGGGAGCACACACTACATACAGCACAGTACAGGGAGGGAGCACACACTACATACAGCACAGTACAGGAAGGGGGAGCACACAGTACAGGGAGGGTGCACACACTACATACAGTACAGGGAGGGAGCATACACTACAAATGTGATATGTGGTTAAGCGTACCTGGAGTCTCGCGTCTGTCCCGTTTCGGCTGGTCCGGCCGTCCGGTTCCTGCTTGTGCGAAGTCTGTTGGAATCTGCGGAGGACACCTGTGCAGAACCTGGGCAGAAGGGACGGAGATACCCCAGTATAGACAACACCCCCCCCCCACCCCACCCCAAAATGTGAAAGGACCACTATGGTGGGATACGGTAACAAAGATTTATTGTAAAAGCGGCTAATCCCCGTTCAGGGAAACTGGGTTTGCGGTTAGTAAACCTAGTACATTTCGGTTAGGAGCATTACCATTTCTCACATATCATTCACAGAAGTAATATGAACATGGCAGAATAATGACAAATACATTTCGGAACTTCAACATCCCAAACAGGGGTTTCAGAAAAGAAGGTTTCATGAATACACAAGCAGTACGCCAAACATGCCACTGGGTGGCACTATGAACTCAATAAAGGGGTCTCTGGCCCAATATATATGTAATATATATATATATATATATATATATAATCCGGAGAAGTTCAGGTGTATGTCCTTGCAAGTAGTACTGGACGAAACGTCTGGCAAGTGTTCCCCTGGGGACGGGGCAGTGACACAGGGCCCTATCTATTTTGAAGCGTTTACAGCTGCAGGGGGGGAGGGTGTCGGTAGGCTACGGACACAGAAAGTCACCGGTAGCTCCTGGAATTTCCTTTCGACTGGTTAGTGGTTGACCCGGTATACAACAGGCACTTTGGGGTTATACAACTGAGGTCCAGTGGGGCTCGGCATGCTACCTCTGGCAAAGAGTCTGCATCAAGAGGGACCATATATTGCAAAGTGGGGTGCAGTATAAACTGGCAGTGAGGTTAGAGTCGCTGTGGGAGTTTTAAGGTGGCTGCCGGTGTTGTCCGGTCCTATATACTGGTTCTGTGGGAGCTCAAGGTGGGGGGGCTGCCCTTTATGGGTTCCCAATAACTACCAGGGCACATTAGAGGAGCAGGTACCTGATTGTCGTGGCTCTGTCTCTTGGAGGCCCTTTTATGGCTCCCGGTTCTCTGTAGCGTGGTCCCCTCTCAGCGGAGCGCCACACGCTGCTCTCCCGCTGTCCCGGCCAGCAGATGTGCTGCGTGTCCTCCCTCCGGCAGGCGCTCGCTTCAGCGCCTTCCGCCCGCGGCTCTCTTCTCCTCCGGCAGCAGCGTGTCTTCCTCCCCGACTGGGTGTGACGTCACTCTCCGGCTCTCTCCTGTGTGACTCAGCGCCGGCGGCTCTGGCGGTAGCGTCGCCCTCAACTCCCGCTCCTGCCCGCGGCTGCTTCCTCCGTCTCCCTCCTTCACACCACTGCCGAACGGGCGCCAAACCCGCCCCCCTGTTCTCCCGCTCTGCGGGCAGCCAATCCCTGCATTTCTTTCAGTTAGGAGGCACTGGGTCCTAGTGCCCTCCAGTAAGGTGCGGTTGCCTAGCAACCGGCCAGCCAAACACATTAGCCCCTGCAGTCCCTGGTGGGCTAAGGTATCCAGCAGTAGCTGGGGCAGATACTGGGCATCACACATACAGCACAGTACAGGGAGGGGGAGCACACACTACATACAGTACAGTACAGGGAGGGAACACACACTACATACAGCACAGTACAGGGAGGGGGAGCACACACTACATACAGCACAGTACAGGGAGAGAGCACACACTACATACAGCACAGTACAGGGAGGGGAAGCACACACTACATACAGCACAGTACAGGGAGGTAGCACACACTACATACAGCACAGTACAGGGAGGGAGCACACACTACATACAGCACAGTACAGGGAGGGGGAGCACACACTACATACAGCACAGTACAGGGAGGGAGCACACACTACATACAGCACAGTACAGGGAGGGAGCACACACTACATACTGTACAGGGAGGGAGCACACACTGCATACAGCACAGTACAGGGAGGGAGCACACACTACATACAGCACAGTACAGGGCGGGGGAGCACACACTACATACAGCACAGTACAGGGAGAGAGCACACACTACATACAGCACAGTACAGGGAGGGGGAGCACACACTACGTACAGCACAGTACAGGGAGGGAGCACACATTACATACAGCACAGTACAGGGAGGGAGCACACACTACATACAGCACAGTACAGGGCGGGGGAGCACACACTACATACAGCACAGTACAGGGAGGGGGAGCTCACACTACATACATACATACAGCACAGTACAGGGAGGGAGCACACACTACATACAGCACAGTACAGGGAGGGAGCACACACTACATACAGCACAGTACAGGGAGGGAGCACACACTACATACAGCACAGTACAGGAAGGGAGCACACACTACATACAGCACAGTACAGGGAGGGAGCACACACTACATACAGCACAGTACAGGGAGGGAGCACACACTACATACAGCACAGTACAGGGAGGGGGAGCGCACACTACATACAGCACAGTACAGGGAGGGAGCACACACTACATACAGCACAGTACAGGGAGGGAGCACATACTACATACAGTACAGGGAGGGAGCACACACTACATACAGCACAGTACAGGGAGGGAGCACACACTACACACAGCACAGCACAGGGCGGGGGAGCACACACTACATACAGCACAGTACAGGGAGAGAGCACACACTACATACAGCACAGTACAGGGAGGGGGAGCACACACTACATACAGCACAGTACAGGGAGGGAGCACACATTACATACAGCACAGTACAGGGAGGGAGCACACACTACATACAGCACAGTACAGGGCGGGGGAGCACACACTACATACAGCACAGTACAGGGAGGGGGAGCTCACACTACATACATACATACATACATACAGCACAGTACAGGGAGGGAGCACACACTACATACAGCACAGTACAGGGAGGGAGCACACACTACATACAGCACAGTACAGGGAGGGAGCACACACTACATACAGCACAGTACAGGGAGAGAGCACACACTACATACAGCACAGTACAGGAAGGGAGCACAGACTACATACAGCACAGTACAGGGAGGGAGCACACACTACATGCAACACAGTACAGGGAGGGAGCAAACACGACATACAGCACAGTACAGGGAGGGAGCACACACTACACACAGCACAGCACAGGGCGGGGGAGCACACACTACATACAGCACAGTACAGGGAGAGAGCACACACTACATACAGCACAGTACAGGGAGGGGGAGCACACACTACATACAGCACAGTACAGGGAGGGAGCACACATTACATACAGCACAGTACAGGGAGGGAGCACACACTACATACAGCACAGTACAGGGCGGGGGAGCACACACTACATACAGCACAGTACAGTGAGGGGGAGCTCACACTACATACATACATACATACAGCACAGTACAGGGAGGGAGCACACACTACATACAGCACAGTACAGGGAGGGAGCACACACTACATACAGCACAGTACAGGGAGGGAGCACACACTACATACAGCACAGTACAGGGAGGGAGCACACACTACACACAGCACAGCACAGGGCGGGGGAGCACACACTACATACAGCACAGTACAGGGAGAGAGCACACACTACACACAGCACAGTACAGGGAGGGGGAGCACACACTACATACAGCACAGTACAGGGAGGGAGCACACATTACATACAGCACAGTACAGGGAGGGAGCACACACTACATACAGCACAGTACAGGGCGGGGGAGCACACACTACATACAGCACAGTAAAGGGAGGGGGAGCTCACACTACATACATACATACATACATACATACAGCACAGTACAGGGAGGGAGCACACACTACATACAGCACAGTACAGGGAGGGAGCACACACTACATACAGCACAGTACAGGGAGGGAGCACACACTACATACAGCACAGTACAGGGAGAGAGCACACACTACATACAGCACAGTACAGGAAGGGAGCACAGACTACATACAGCACAGTACAGGGAGGGAGCACACACTACATGCAACACAGTACAGGGAGGGAGCAAACACAACATACAGCACAGTACAGGGAGGGAGCACACACTACACACAGCACAGCACAGGGCGGGGGAGCACACACTACATACAGCACAGTACAGGAAGAGAGCACACACTACATACAGCACAGTACAGGGAGGGGGAGCACACACTACATACAGCACAGTACAGGGAGGGAGCACACATTACATACAGCACAGTACAGGAAGGGAGCACACACTACATACAGCACAGTACAGGGCGGGGGAGCACACACTACATACAGCACAGTACAGGGAGGGGGAGCTCACACTACATACATACATACATAAATACATACATACAGCACAGTACAGGGAGGGAGCACACACTACATACAGCACAGTACAGGGAGGAGCACACACTACATACAGCACAGTACAGGGAGGGAGCACACACTACATACAGCACAGTACAGGGAGAGAGCACACACTACATACAGCACAGTACAGGAAGGGAGCACAGACTACATACAGCACAGTACAGGGAGGGAGCACACACTACATGCAACACAGTACAGGGAGGGAGCAAACACGACATACAGCACAATACAGGGAGGGGGTGCACACACTACATACAGCACAGTACAGGGAGGGGGAGCACACACTACATACAGCACAGTACAGGGAGGGGGAACACACATTACATACAGTACAGGGAGGGAGCACAGACTACATACAGCACAGTACAGGGAGGGAGCACACACTACATGCAACACAGTACAGGGAGGGAGCAAACACGACATACAGCACAGTACAGGGAGGGGGAGCACACACTACATACAGCACAGTACAGGGAGGGGGAGCACACACTACATACAGCACAGTACAGGGAGGGGGAACACACATTACATACAGTACAGGGAGGGAGCACACACTACATACAGCACAGTACAGGGAGGGAGCACACACTACATACAGCACAGTACAGGGAGAGAGCACACACTACATACAGCACAGTACAGGGAGGGGGAGCACACACTACATACAGCACAGTACAGGGAGGGAGCACACACTACATACAGCACAGTACAGGGAGGGAGCACACACGACATACAGCACAGTACAGGGAGGGGGAGCGCACACTACATACAGCACAGTACAGGGAGGGAGCACACACTACATACAGCACAGTACAGGGAGGGAGCACACACTACAAACAGTACAGGGAGGGAGCACACATTACATACAGCACAGTACAGGGAGGGAGCACACACTACATACAGCACAGTACAGGGCGGGGGAGCACACACTACATACAGCACAGTACAGGGAGGGGGAGCTCACACTACATACATACATACATACATACATACATACAGCACAGTACAGGGAGGGAGCACACACTACATACAGCACAGTACAGGGAGGGAGCACACACTACATACAGCACAGTACAGGGAGGGAGCACACACTACATACAGCACAGTACAGGGAGAGAGCACACACTACATACAGCACAGTACAGGAAGGGAGCACAGACTACATACAGCACAGTACAGGGAGGGAGCACACACTACATGCCACAAAGTACAGGGAGGGAACAAACACGACATACAGCACAGTACAGGGAGGGAGCACACACTACATACAGCTCAGTACTGGGAGGGGGAGCACACACTACATACAGCACAGTACAGGGAGGGAGCACACACTACATACAGCACAGTACAGGGCGGGGGAGCACACACTACATACAGCACAGTACAGGGAGGGGGAGCTCACACTACATACATACATACATACATACATACATACAGCACAGTACAGGGAGGGAGCACACACTACATACAGCACAGTACAGGGAGGGAGCACACACTACATACAGCACAGTACAGAGAGGGAGCACACACTACATACAGCATAGTACAGGGAGAGAGCACACACTACATACAGCACCGTACAGGAAGGGAGCACAGACTACATACAGCACAGTACAGGGAGGGAGCACACACTACATGCAACACAGTACAGGGAGGGAGCAAACACGACATACAGCACAGTACAGGGAGGGAGCACACACTACATACAGCTCAGTACAGGGAGGGGGAGCACACACTACATACAGCACAGTACAGGGAGGGGGAGCACACACTACATACAGCACAGTACAGGGAGGGGGAACACACATTACATACAGTACAGGGAGGGAGCACACACTACATACAGCACAGTACAGGGAGGGAGCACACACTACGTACAGCACAGTACAGGGAGAGAGCACACACTACATACAGCACAGTACAGGGAGGGGGAGCACACACTACATACAGCACAGTACAGGGAGGGAGCACACACTACATACAGCACAGTAAAGGGAGGGAGCTCACACTACATACAGCACAGTACAGGGAGGGGGAGCGCACACTACATACAGCACAGTACAGGGAGGGAGCACACACTACATACAGCACAGTACAGGGCGGGGGAGCACACACTACATACAGCACAGTACAGGGAGGGGGAGCTCACACTACATACATACATACATACAGCACAGTACAGGGAGGGAGCACACACTACATACAGCACAGTACAGGGAGGGAGCACACACTACATACAGCACAGTACAGGGAGGGAGCACACACTACATACAGCACAGTACAGGGAGAGAGCACACACTACATACAGCACAGTACAGGAAGGGAGCACAGACTACATACAGCACAGTACAGGGAGGCAGCACACACTACATGCAACACAGTACAGGGAGGGAGCAAACACGACATACAGCACAGTACAGGGAGGGAGCACACACTACATACAGCTCAGTACTGGGAGGGGGAGCACACACTACATACAGCACAGTACAGGGAGGGGGAGCATACACTACATACAGCACAGTACAGGGAGGGGGAACACACATTACATACAGTACAGGGAGGGAGCACACACTACATACAGCACAGTACAGGGAGGGAGCACACACTACATACAGCACAGTACAGGGAGGGAGCACACACTACATACAGCACAGTACAGGATAGGAGCACACACTACATACAGCACAGTACAGGAAAGGAGCACACACTACATACAGCACAGTACAGGGAGGGAGCACACACTACATACAGCACAGTACAGGGAGGGAGCACACACTACATACAGCACAGTACAGGGAGGGGGAGCGCACACTACATACAGCACAGTACAGGGAGGGAGCACACACTACATACAGCACAGTACAGGGAGGGAGCACACACTACATACAGTACAGGGAGGGAGCACACACTACATAGAGCACAGTACAGGGAGGGAGCACACACTACATACAGCACAGTACAGGGAGGGAGCACACACTACATACAGCACAGTACAGTGAGAGAGCACACACTACATACAGCACAGTACAGGAAGGGAGCATAGACTACATACAGCACAGTACAGGGAGGGAGCACACACTACATGCAACACAGTACATGGAGGGAGCAAACACGACATACAGCACAGTACAGGGAGGGAGCACACACTACACACAGCACAGCACAGGGCGGGGGAGCACACACTACATACACCACAGTACAGGAAGAGAGCACACACTACATACAGCACAGTACAGGGAGGGGGAGCACACACTACATACAGCACAGTACAGGGAGGGAGCACACATTACATACAGCACAGTACAGGAAGGGAGCACACACTACATACAGCTCAGTACAGGGCGGGGGAGCACACACTACATACAGCACAGTACAGGGAGTGGGAGCTCACACTACATACATACATACATACATACATACAGCACAGTACAGGGAGGGAGCACACACTGCATACAGCACAGTACAGGGAGGGAGCACACACTACATACAGCACAGTACAGGGAGGGAGAACACACTACATACAGCACAGTACAGGGAGAGAGCACACACTACATACAGCACAGTACAGGAAGGGAGCACAGACTACATACAGCACAGTACAGGGAGGGAGCACACACTACATGCAACACAGTACAGGGAGGGAGCAAACACGACATACAGCACAGTACTGGGAGGGGGAGCACACACTACATACAGCACAGTACAGGGAGGGGGAGCACACACTACATACAGCACAGTACAGGGAGGGGGAACACACATTACATACAGTACAGGGAGGGAGCACACACTACATACAGCACAGTACAGGGAGGGAGCACACACTACATACAGCACAGTACAGGGAGAGAGCACACACTACATACAGCACAGTACAGGGAGGGGGAGCACACACTACATACAGCACAGTACAGGGAGGGAGCACACACTACATACAGCACAGTACAGGGAGGGAGCACACACTACATACAGCACAGTACAGGGAGGGAGCACACACTACATACAGCACAGTACAGGGAGGGGGAGCGCACACTACATACAGCACAGTACAGGGAGGGAGCACACACTACATACAGCACAGTACAGGGAGGGAGCACACACTACAAACAGTACAGGGAGGGAGCACACATTACATACAGCACAGTACAGGGAGGGAGCACACACTACATACAGCACAGTACAGGGCGGGGGAGCACACACTACATACAGCACAGTACAGGGAGGGGGAGCTCACACTACATACATACATACATACATACATACAGCACAGTACAGGGAGGGAGCACACACTACATACAGCACAGTACAGGGAGGGAGCACACACTACATACAGCACAGTACAGGGAGAGAGCACACACTACATACAGCACAGTACAGGGAGAGAGCACACACTACATACAGCACAGTACAGAAAGGGAGCACAGACTACATAAAGCACAGTACAGGGAGGGAGCACACACTACATGCAACAAAGTACAGAGAGGGAACAAACACGACATACAGCACAGTACAGGGAGGGAGCACACACTACATACAGCTCAGTACTGGGAGGTGGAGCACACACTACATGCAGCACAGTACAGGGAGGGGGAGCACACACTACATACAGCACAGTACAGAGAGGGGGAACACACATTACATACTGTACAGGGAGGGAGCACACACTACATACAGCACAGTACAGGGAGGGAGCACACACTACATACAGCACAGTACAGGGAGAGAGCACACACTACATACAGCACAGTACAGGAAGGGAGCACAGACTACATACAGCACAGTACAGGGAGGGAGCACACACTACATGCAACACAGTACAGGGAGGGAGCAAACACGACATACAGCACAGTACAGGGAGGGAGCACACACTACATACAGCACAGTACAGGGAGGGGGAGCGCACACTACATACAGCACAGTACAGGGAGGGGGAGCACACACTACATACAGCACAGTACAGGGAGGGGGAACACACATTACATACAGTACAGGGAGGGAGCACACACTACATACAGCACAGTACAGGGAGGGAGCACACACTACATACAGCACAGTACAGGGAGAGAGCACACACTACATACAGCACAGTACAGGAAGGGAGCACAGACTACATACAGCACAGTACAGGGAGGGAGCACACACTACATGCAACACAGTACAGGGAGGGAGCAAACACGACATACAGCACAGTACAGGGAGGGAGCACACACTACATACAGCACAGTACAGGGAGGGGGAGCACACAGTACATACAGCACAGTACAGGGAGGGGGAACACACATTACATACAGTACAGGGAGGGTGCACACACTACATACAGCACAGTACAGGGAAGGAGCACACACTACATACAGCACAGTACAGGGAGGGAGCACACACTACATACAGCACAGTACAGGGAGGGAGCACACACTACATACAGCACAGTACAGGGAGGGGGAGCATAGACTACATACAGCACAGTACAGGGAGGGGGAGCACATACTACATACAGCACAGTACAGGGAGGGAGCACACACTACATACAGCACAGTACAGGGAGGGGGAGCACATACTACATACAGCACAGTACAGGGAGGGAGCACACACTACATACAGCACAGTACAGGGAGGGAGCACACACTACATACAGCACAGTACAGTGAGGGGGAGCATACACTACATACAGCACAGTACAGGGAGGAAGCACACACTACATACAGCACAGTACAGGGAGGGGGAGCATACACTACATACAGCACAGTGCAGGGAGGGAGCACACACTACATACAGCACAGTACAGGGAGGGGGAGCATACACTACATACAGCACAGTACAGGAAGGAAGCACACACTACATACAGCACAACAGCACAGTACAGGGAGGGAGCACACACTACATACAACACAGTACAGGGAGGGAGCACACACAAGTAGTGAAACATAGACACAGGGGACCAGCGCAATCGGAATCTGTCCCAGTGGCCAAACCACGCCTGACTACATACATATCCACCACATTATTACATGGATAGCACCACATTACACATATAGCACCGCATTACATGTATAGCACCGCACTACACACATAGCACTGCATTATACAAAAAGCACCACATAACACGAATAGCACCACATTACACGTATAGCA
This sequence comes from Pseudophryne corroboree, assembly GCF_028390025.1. NCBI lineage: Eukaryota > Metazoa > Chordata > Amphibia > Anura > Myobatrachidae > Pseudophryne > Pseudophryne corroboree. Next base: position 509,238,735 of record NC_086447.1, read on the forward strand.
CCGCACTACACGTATAGCACCACATTACACGTATAGCATCTCATTACACAAATAGCACCACATTACATACATAACCACCACATTACATACATAGCCACCGCATTATGGGGGACATTCCGAGTTGTTCGCTCGTTGCTGATTTTCGCTATACTACGATTAGTCGCTTACTGCGCATGCGCAAGGTTCGCAGAGCGCATGCGCTTAGTTATTTTACACAAAAGTTAGGTATTTTACTCACGGCATAACGAAGCTTTTTCATCGTTCTGGTGATCGGAGTGTGATTGACAGGAAGTGGGTGTTTCTGGGCGGAAACTGGCCGTTTTATGGGAGTGTACGGAAAAACGCTGGCGTTTCTGGGAAAAATGCGGGAGTGTCTGAAGAAATGGGGGAGTGCCTGGGCGAACGCTGGGTGTGTTTGTGACGTCAAACCAGGAACGAAACTGACTGAACTGATTGCAGTGTAGGAGTAAGTCTCGAGCTACTCAGAAACTGCTAAGAAATTTCTATTTGCAATTCTGCTAATCTTTCGTTCGCAATTCTGCTAAGCTAAGATACACTCCCAGTAGGTGGCGGCTTAGCGTGTGCAATGCTGCTAAAAGCAGCTAGCGAGCGAACAACTCGGAATGAGGGTCTACATACGTAGACACCGCATTACATACGTAGACACTGCATTACATACGTAGCCACCACATAAATAGGCCCATCATCATGGACAGACATTGGGCAGCTATAGGGCTGAAGGACGTTGCATTAGAGATTGTCCCAGGGCTGGCTGTGAGTGCTGCCTGGTCAGCTGGCATCCTGAGAACAAAGTACATCCTGCTCGTGTCCTGTCCCCAAACCATACACTGTGACCGGGAACGCCCTAACCCTTACACTAACATGATAATGCAAATAATGTAATTAAAAATAACCTCTCTGCCAGGTCCCCTTCAGTGCTCAGTCGCCGCTCTGGCCAGTTCAGTGAGAGTGCGGGAGCTGGGGTGGCAGCGGGTGTAGTGAACCCGGCTCCGACCATCGCTTTGATGCTGCTCCTGGGCCAGGCTCATTGAAGAGACCTTTGGCCGGGGCCAGGGAGAGGATGCTGCTGGGCTGGTTAACTTTCTCAAGGTCCCCCATTGGTAGAACAGCATTATCACTTTTCATGGCTAGTGGCACCTGGAAGTGTCTGCTAGCCTAACTTCCGGATTACATTCCAATGAACCACAAGTACTGGAAGCAGTGTAAGCCAGCCCACCCTGAGTGTGAATCGGCCTGACTGAGGGGTATATGGAACCAGCCCATCGGAATCTGTCATGGTGTCCTGGTGGGCCAATCCACCCCTGCACAGCGCCAAACTCTGAGATGGGGTAAAGAAAAGAAAAAAAAAAGAACAAGTATCTTTGCACCTTGGCAAAACCATGCTGCTCTGCAGTTGAGGAAGTTTTAAAGTGTAGTGAGAGATTTATATCTGAGAGGGGCATGCCCTAACTCAAATCTAAATTGCAGTGTTAAAGAAAGCTTTCCAGCATTTGTGGCCTGTGTGCAAAAGCAGCCAGTATTTACCCTGTATGCAAAACAATAAATGTGTTTGCACCCCTTGCATTGCAACATGGGGGGTAATTCAGACCTGATCGCTTGCTAGGGCTTTTTTGCAGTCCTGCGTTCACATAGTCACCGCCCACAGGGGAGTGTATCAAGTGTGCGACCTCATGTGTAGCAGAGCTGTACAAACTGATTTTGTGCAGTCTCTGAGTAACCCAGGACTTACTCAGCCGCTGCGATCACTTCAGCCTGTCTGGGACCGGAATTGACGTCAGACACCCACCCTGCAAACATTTGGGAACGCCTGCATTTTTCCAGACGCTCCCTGAAAATGGTCAGTTGACACCCACAATCGCCTTCTTCCTGTCAATCTCCTTGCGATCACCTTGTCAATCGGATCCGTCGCACAAACCAATTGCTGAGCGGCGATCCACTTTGTACCCATGCATATGCATGCACAGTTTGGACCTGATCGCCCGCTGTGCAGAAACTCACAGCAGCGATCAGGTCTGAATTATGCCCCATGGTTGTCCAGGTATACAGTTACCTGCTCTGTTTTGTTTTACACTTCCGCAACACCTGGGTCCGTCATTGCACTCCACCATCCTGACCATTACTAACCTTTATTATTGCTATACTATGTTGTAGAAACTGTGATTGATATTTCCCTGGTGGAACTCATTTAACCCCCCCCCCCCCCCCTCCCTCTCCCCTCACATTAAGCAGAGTCTGGGCCAGTGCTAGTGTGTGCCCCCACACATACACACACAATTGCAAACTATAAATTAGTGCCCTACTTCCCAAACTTTATAAAGGGAAACTGATCTCACAAAGAAGCGGCATGGTCATGCAATAATACCTCCAAATTAATTGACACCACACAATAGCACAATCTAATTACCGCATGTAGTGCCCCTGATTAATATTACACCACATAGTAATGCCCGTTATTCAGGATACATCACTCAGTAGTGCCCTTTATTCACATTGCGCTACACAATGGTACCCTTTATACACATTATGCCACACAGTAGTGCCCCTTATATACAATGCCCACAGTAGTGCCCCTAACACATAATAAACACAATAGTGCCGCTTATACACAAAATGCCCACAGTAGTAGTGCCGCTTATATACAGAATTCCAACAGTAGTAGTGCCGCTTATATACAGAATTCTCACAGTAGTAGTGCCTCTTACATACTGTATAATATTCACAATAGTGGTGTCCCTTATACACATCTCTGCCTCTGTCACTCCAGCAGTTCACTGTCTGTGTCCCTACAGCAGCTCCATGCCCTGTATCCCTCCAGCAGCTTTCCCACCTTACTTGTCCCTCCAGCCCCCTCTCATCTTGTCTTTAAGATGGACAGAGTCTGCTCCTCTTCATGGCTCTTCTTCACTTCAGCAGCGATGACAGCATCACATACACTGTGCTGGAAAAGGAAGCCACTGGAACCTGAGGAGGGAATGAATGCTGTACAACAGACACTGCATGTGTGAGTACCAGGAGGGGTGGCCTGTAGATGGAGGAGGACCATGGAGCCACCAGGACCTGAGGAAGGGGAGGTGGCTGCAGCTCATCAGTAACATTAGCGCCACCTGCATCATCTATTGATATAGGTGATGGGGCAGGCTTTTCTGTTAGAATCACTGTGCAGGGCAATGGAGGAGGTGGAAGTAGTTCCCCCTACCATTACAGGTGGTGGATCCCAGTTCAACCTCGTCCCCCCCCCTCACTTTAACCCCTACCTGTACCACTTTCCCACTTTTCCTGCCTACACTCTACATGTTATAATATAATAGACTTCCATACCTGTAAAATTGAACACAGCTATGCAGACAAGGCATTCGCAGGTAGACGTTATCAGACGCCATGGTAGACGCCATTAGACGCTATCAGCCACCTGAATTTATATGATCCTTTAAAGACCAGTGGAGAGCAATGTCAACTGAGACTAAACTACGGTAAGTGACCTGCCTTTACACTCACGACAGAATCAGTCCCATAATTAGTAGGGTCGCTGATACTTCCAATGGCCTTGGATGATAAAGGAACAGAGCCACAGGTTAATTATATACCTGCAGTATGGTGTTTCAAGCCTGTGTGCACACCACCAAGTGTTGTGGGTCTGCATTCCGAACCTGTACACAGTCCTTGGCCAATGTAATTCCAGTCCCCCCTCAGCACCCTTCATAATGAAGACAGCTGAACATCAAACATTTTAATTTTGTGCTTTGTAAATAATCTCCAGTGGCAGGAAAATATTACATTTTTAACAGAAAGTTTGCAGTGTCATTTATTTTTGTAATGAAAAGCTGAGTCACTGACTACCTGCAGGATGATCAGTGAAGTGATAAAAAAAAAACACAAGACAGTTGATGAACATGACATAAATAGATGATCCACAGGCTGAGGAGTACGTAAGCCTTGTAACAAAGACTGTCTGTGTCAGATAAGGAGATTAAACGCATGTATCATCACTTCATGGATGGTATGTAAAAGCTACAAATAAGCTGGTGTGTCCGTATTTGTGAGCAGTCTTGTACTCATGTAGCACTCTTCAAGGTTAACCAAGCCATTAATCTGACTTTTATTTCATGACGTTAGTCATAAAACATAAATGACTAAAGGAAATGCTGAATTGAGTCAAATTTTACTTGTACAGCCATACTTGCAATGTGTTTTCTAACAAAGGATATCAAAGAAAGACTTTAATCTGATTTTATCATCAAAAGATTCCAAACAAATAATTCTCACATCCCATTTTAGCAACAATAGAAAATGTGATGTAATTGCTAAGAAGTGGGCTATAATGTACTGATGCTGGTGTGATTCGGAGAGTACTTGCTGGGTACTATGAATTATAATGAAGAAGTATATTTTGCACTACTACTTAATACATAATCCTAGTCCAACTATATTATACAATTTATTTTATGTGTTTTGTGATAGAATTCATAACAGTCTAAAAATAAAATACACCTAAACATGGACAAAGAAATGAGGGTCAATCCCCACAGGGATATAACAAACTCAAACATCCTGCTCACTAAAATAAATGGGACAAAGATAATAAATGAGTTATTGTGGCTCTCAAGTGATGACATGTAGTTAAATGGTTAAACACTGCAAGCTGTCTCTTAACGGAGTTTTATTGTGCATGACTCATATGCTTGTGTCATTGTGCATGACTAACCTCAAAAACATCACGTCTATATAAATATAATTAACCAACTTAAAGGTCAGACTGCCTATACAGGAGGTGCATGTTGTTTAGTGGCCTCTATAAAAGGGGTCTGCACGTGCCCAAGCTTGTCACTGTGTTATTGGAGTGTCACAGTGCTGTACAGCTGTTCAGTTCTTAGCCCAGGAGAGACTGATACCTTTTCATATCGACTGGTGTTTATATTCTATCACCTGTATCCTGATATCCAGTCCCGTAACAAAGCAGCAATGTGCCCTGTGCATTACCCGCCCCCTGGACGGCACTTACGCTGTCATAACTAATATAGCACCTGGTGGGTTGGTTCTGTAATGTAATTATTGTCAAGATGACCAACAGTAAAAGTTAGCTATTATATTCTCAGGGGGTGTGAGCAATTTCACATTGTAACCCCTCCCCTAATACTCTAATATGAGATTCTCACTTATCTCCCTAAGGGATGGTTAATTAATATCTGTGCCTCCACCCAAGCTTAATATTTGGGCTTGCCTGGGTAAGCCTCTTTCTAGTAATAAATATTAACTGTAAATCAGTCTGTCTCATAAATGTATATATGTGTGCACCTTTTTCCCACAATGTTATACCTGTTCTTCTGTTTGCTGTTTCAGGATCTCCAGATGGATTCTTCAAATCACATTACATATGGTAAATATGGGTAAAAGGTATTTATTCATCACAAAAGGAAAGCTTAAGAATTAACAACAAACACATTTCACTAGCATAGCAAAACTAAATCACATTTACAATCCTATCCCACTAATCCCCCTTTTTGAAACTATACAAGTTATTGTTTTGCATGCAATACAAAAATTACCTTCTTTTAAACAACACCTTTAGGTGTTAGAGTGACCCGGGTACTCTTACTGTGATAGTGCACTAATAAAAAACTCATAAAATTCATGCAATTAATAATAATAATCCATAACCACAGTTTAACATTACTCTGTAATAACAACTTTTGGTTCCTATCTCCTTGTTTAGTGTGACTGAATCCTCTATCCCAGCAAGAAACACAGCTGTATTAGTCACTGTATTCTATAGTGTCACTTATGTTTCTTTCCCTCTCTGTTATTGAGAATAAAAAGTATCTTTTCCATATCAATGTATCACACTTCAGTAGAAAACTAGATCTTTTCCTTGTACTATAAATAATGTATCCTTTCTGCTCCTTTAGTATTAGATGGAATTAGTCCTTTGTATAATACTGGTACCAGTTTTACTCACATTGAATATACTTTGTTTCAATATACTTGAACTCTCCAGCTTTGTGGACAAATAATTCAATATATCTCTTGTGAAGGACTTTCCTTTACAGCTGTACAATTTATGTGTGATATCTTAAAGTTATTGAGCTGCAGATGAGTTAAAATCCTCTAGCATGAAATGTTCATTTTCTGCTATGAATGCCATGCTAATAGTTTTCTTTTTATATAACTACAATTCTTTGTTAATTCCTGGGCAGAGATATATCTATTAAATCTACAAGAAAAATCTAAACGTTGAATTTACTAGTTGATGAGGTAATAAGACAGGTAACAGTCTCTCCTTTCTTTTTATAAAATGACACCTTAAATAGTGGGGAACTTGTAGTTATATGAACAAAGTTACAGTCTCATCCCACTTCATGTACTATATATCCTAGCAGTACTATTCAACCTCTTTACTGCTCTATAGGATATCTCACATAGGGCTATCATACAGGTATCATAAGTCTCTGGACTATAGCTTGTTATTCTTTCACAGTAATTACTGCCCCTGACTCCTTAATAACTGCTGCCCTCAATCGTATTCTAATTGTGGCTGAATGTTTCCTAGCACTGGTGTCCTTGTGCTTAGCTTAGGTGTGAAAATAGGTGCAGGATTTTACACTCACACTTCTGGTAGTACTGCATGCTGACGGCTCCCCCGACTCCTCCTTCTGCTCAACGATGCACTGATTGACAGGCTGAGGTCCCTCTGTGCTACACGCTCCCTCTGCTCCGCCTCTACCAACCAGAGTAGCTGTTATGGTTGGTTGCTATGGACCGTCACTTTTGCTGGTGCCGCTGCAGCGAGCCTCACTCCCAACTCTCCTCTGCCTAGACCCGCGCCGGACCCTCTCTCTTGTCAGCGGCGGGGTCCTTGAGCCCTCCGGCCCTCTGGATCCGTTCCTGGCAACACTGGCACAGCGGTGAGTACAATTGATAGTACTCGCCCCGCCGCCCTTCAGCGCTGCTCCGCCAGCCCTGCTCCGGCTACGTCACCTGAACTCCGCTGACCGCAGTGACAGTATGCATCTGTCAGCGGGGTAGGAATCCAGGTGAGCGCACTCACAGGGGGAACAGCAGTCTGCCGCGCCGCTGACGGGGAGCGCTTTTTATATTCTCCCCGTTAGTGGCACGCGGCCCCTTTAGCCTCTCGTGACCCCCCTTGTTTTCCCGCTCTGCCCGCGTGAGTCCTTTGCTCTATGAGCGCGGGGACACTCTGGAAGCTTCCCTAGCTTCTTCCACAGTGCCCCATGTAATGTATGTTAACCCCGTCAGTGCTGCTACAAGGAGTCTTTTCCTATATATTATTGTACCACAGTTTCTACCTCCCTATATTTAAGCTATTTATTACATCTTTTACCACACAAATAAACAAATCCATACACATACACATATATGAACAATACACTAGTATATATTATTTAACACATATCATTTTATACACACTTTTAATCCTCCCTAATTCCATCTATACACATATTTATAATATTATACATACATTACATACCAATACATGAATAAATATAAATATATACTATACACATAACATTTCATATATTAACAGCATAATATTCATATTACAACATGTTGGTGGTGTTCCCAGAGTCAGTAGTATTAGTCAAAATAAAAAAAAGAGGAAAGAAAGACTCTTTGTTGGGGCATGCTTAATACAGTATTGAAAAAGATTTCAAAACTACCTTTTAATAAATTATTAAAAAGACAATAAAGTTACACTCAGAAATTTACAAGTTTAAAGTTACTCAGTAAAAAAGTAGAATAAGGTGAGCACCTCCATTGGACAATCTTAGGGAGTAGCATGTAGTTTATAATGATCTAAAGATTCATTTTCAGTTGTTCAAAATTGAATATAAATGAACAAAGTAAGGTGACAATATCAGCTTATAATAATGTGGCACTTTGATTTGGATATCAATATCGATTTCTTAATTGTGCCAATAGATAATCACTCCTGGTTGTAAACAAAGACTTGGGGTTGGATGCAATGGCTTGCGAGACAGTTGGAGCTCCGAGACTCCGGCCGAACTCGTACATTTTTTTTAAAGTAGAAAATGTTTTCAAGGCAAAAGCTGGTTGGTTTTGCCTTGTAAACGATTGGTGTTTTAAAAAAAACGTAGGAGTTCAGCCTGAGTCTCGGAGCTCCGGCCGTCTCGCAAGCCATTGCATCTGGCCCTTAATGTTCTACCAAGAGATTGAGCTTAGTACTGACCGCTTTATATATGAGTGCTTCTACCCCCCTCCCCCCCATCCCTTACTGATTGTAACAGCCTAGCAGGTACCCCATCCCTTATAATACCCATTATTACACCCCTCATTTTTCAACCAGTGAGTGTGAAACTGCAGGCTGGGATCACTGGAGAAACAATTGAAGCATTCACAATTTCCTGGGTGCTGGGACAGGATATTTATACCTTCAGGATAACAGGGATTGGCTGACAATTATGCACAGGCAGCAGCAGCGCTGCGGATTGGTGAGGAGAGCGACATGTGATTCCATCCAACATGGCTGCGCCCATGACCGGGTTTAAAGGGGAAAAGATGATCTTGAGGAACCATGTGCCAAACGGTAATGGCGGCGGAGGCCGCAGCAGCAGAGGCTCCACACACTCCCACACACGCACGGTGGCCACAGGGATGGCGGCAGCGGCCGCAGCACACGGAGGACGCCCCACTCAGCTTCCATGAGGTGAGACCACGGGCGCGGCGGTGACGGCCGCGACGGGACTGAAAGCGCCATACCACAGTTAAGTGAGCACACTAAGAAGGCCGCTGAGCCAGCGCTGCGGGCAATGCCAAAAGAGTTGTAAAGAAAACATAGTTATAACCCGGCCCTGGCACGCTGAGCCAATCTCATTAGGCACCTAACTGGCAGGAAATGGCATTCAGTTACCCGGACCGTGACCGGTTCATAACTAGAAATGAGCGGGTTCGGTTCTCAGAAAACCGAACCACCCCGAACTTCATGATCCGAGCTGGGAACCAAGTCCGGCTCGGGACTTCCCACCAGACTCGGATCCCACAACAAATAAAACGTCATCATCCCACTGTCGGATTCTCAAGGGTTTTGGATTCCATATAAACAGCCGCGTGTCATCGCCATTTTCACTGCGGACTTGGAGAGTGACGGAGACAGACCTCTGTCTCTCTCTGTGGGTGGTGGCGTCAGGTGGGGTCAGTGTGTGCTCTCTAGGGGTGCTGTCCTGTCACTGTGGTGTCCCTGTGATGTTAGGGGTGCTGTCCTGGCTGTCACTGGTGTTTCGTGTGCTGCTAGGGGTGCTGCAGCTGTACATGTGTGTCACTGTCCTGGCTGTCACTGTGCTGTACAGGGGCACTGTCCTCCTGTATGCTGGGAAAATACAGGGGTGCTGGCCCTGTCTTGTACGCTGTCAAAATTCAGGGGTGCTCTGAAAATAAATGTACACTGGCCCTGGCTTGTATGCTGTAAAAATTCAGGGGTGCAGGGAAAATAAATGTACACTGGCCCTGGCTTGTATGCTGTAAAAATTCAGGGGTGCAGGGAAAATAAATGAACACTGTCCCTGTCTTGTATGCTGTAAAAATTCAGGGGTGCAGGGAAAATAAATGTACACTGGCCCTGGCTTGTATGCTGTAAAAATTCAGGGGTGCAGGGAAAATAAATGAACACTGTCCCTGGCTTGTATGCTGTAAAAATTCAGGGGTGCTCTGAAAATAAATGTACACTGGCCCTGGCTTGTATGCTGTATAAAACGGAGTGAAAGGAGCGCTTAAGATGTATGAAAAAAAGAAAAAAAATAAGGGAAAAAGAAAATAATAATAAATTTAAATGAAAAAGAATTTTTCTGCAAACACCTGTGAAAAGAAAAAATGGTTAGTGAGAAATGTTTACAGCACTTTCGTGCTAATGTGAGTAGTCCTGTGTGGGAGTCCTTTTTATAAATGCCGGCACTTTTGTCCGTACTGCGGCTGCAGTTGGGACGTCTAGCTAACTATCCCTATTGCTGCCTACCTTTCAGTCACGTCCAGACTGTAATTCTTTCTTGCGGATCGCGTCCTGCCGGCTGGTCCCAATGCTGGTGCACGCGCTCCCGTCTTTACACCTGTTCGGCGCAGGTGGGATGACGTCAGGGCTTCACTCACAGATTGTATGCTGTATAAATTCAGGGGTGCAGTGAAAAGAAATGTACACTGGTCCTGTCTTGTATGCTGTAAAAATAAAGGGGCACTGTTCTGTGTGAAGGTGCACTGTTCTGCGTGCCATAATAATAAAGAGTTTTATATATATATATATATATATATATATATACTGTATATATATATATATATATATATATATATATACTGTGTATATATATATATATATATATATATATATACTGCATCCCGGCACTCCTGTGAGATCCACACTGGGATTGTCTCACTCCGGTGCCCTCCCCAGGGGTAAACCCTATATGATATTTGCAGAATAAAAGGCGGTACTCGGAGACTTCAATGGAAGAAAAAACGTGTACTAAAGTGCTACATCAACGTTTCGAGGACCACCGTCCCCTTCATCAGGATCAGCATGAAGGGGACTGTGGTCCCCAAAATGTTGATGCAGCACTTTATTACACGTTTTTTCTTTTATTGAAGACTCCAAGTGCCGCCTCTTATTCCGCAAGTGTGTATATATATATATATATATAAATATATATATATATATATATAGTGGGACTAAAAAGTATTTGGACAGCCACCGATTGTACATGTTGACCCACTTAAAAAGATGAGAGAGGTCTGCAATTTCCATCATAGGTACAATTCAACTGTGAGAGACAGAATCTGAAGAAAAAAAACTAGGAAATGACATTGGGGGTCATTCCGAGTTGTTCGCTCGTTATTTTTTTTTCGCAACGGAGCGATTAGTCGCGAATGCGCATGCGCAATGTCCGCAGTGCGACTGCGCCAAGTAAATTTGCTATGCAGTTAGGAATTTTAATCACGGTTTTTTCTTCGTTCTGGTGATCGTAATGTGATTGACAGGAAGTGGGTGTTTCTGGGCGGAAACAGGCCGTTTTATGGGTGTGTGCAAAAAAACGCTACCGTTTCTGGGAAAAACGCGGGAGTGGCTGAAGAAACGGAGGAGTGTCTGGGCGAACGCTGGGTGTGTTTGTGACGTCAAACCAGGAACGACAAGCACTGAACTGATCGCAGATGCCGAGTAAGTTTGAAGCTACTCAGAAACTGCTAAGAGGTGTGTAATCGCAATTTTGAGAATCTTTCGTTCGCAATTTTACTATGCTAAGATTCACTCCCAGTAGGCGGCGGCTTAGCGTGTGCAAAGCTGCTAAAAGCAGCTTGCGAGCGAACAACTCGGAATGAGGGCCATTGTATGATTTTTAAACAATTTATTTGTATATTCTTGTGGAAAATAAATATTTGGACAATCAAAAAGTTTAACTCAATACTTTGTAATATAACCTCGGTTGGCAATTACAGAGGTCAAAAAGTTCTTGACCAGGTTTGCACATACTGTAGCAGGTATTTTGGCCCACTCTTCCATGCAGATCTTCTCTAGATCTGTCATGTTCTGGGGCTATCGCTGGACAACACGGACTTTCAACTCCCTCCACAGATTTTCTATTGGGTTGAGGTCTGGAGACTAGCTAGCAAGGCCACTCCAGGACCTTGAAATGTTTCTTACAGAGCCACTCCTTTGTTGCCCAGGCGGTGTGTTTGGGGTCATTGTCATGCTGGAAGAACCAGCCATGTTCCATCTTCAATGCTCTTACTGAGGGAAGGAGGTTTTTGCCCCATTCATCCTCTCCTTAATACGGATCAGTCGTCCTGTCCCCTTTGCAAAAAAGCTGCCCCAAAGCATGATGTTTCCACTCCCATGCTTCACAGTGGGTATGGTGTTCTTGGGATGCCATTCATCATTCTTCTCCCTCCAAACACAGCGAGTGGATTTTATACCAAAAAGTTCGATTTTTGCTCTCATCTGACCACATTACATTCTCCTAATCCTTCTCTGGATCATCCAGATGGTCACTGGCAAACTTTAGACGGGCCTGGACATGTGCTGGCTTAAGCAGGGGGACCTTTCGGGTGCTGCAGGATTTCAATCCATGACGACATAGTGTGTTATTAGGTAACCTTTGTGACTGTAGTCCCAGCTCTCTTGAGGTCATTGACCAGGTCACCCCGTGTAGTTCTGGGCTGATTCCTCACCATTCTCAAGATCATTGATACCCTACAAGGTGAGATCTTGCATGAAGCCCCACATAGAGGGAGATTGTCAGTGATCTTGTATTTCTTCCATTTTTTTATAATTGCGCCAACAGTTGATCTCTTCTCACCAAGCTGCTTGCCTATTGTCGAGTAGCTCATCCCAGCCTTGTGCAGCTCTACAATTTTTTCCTAGTGTCCTTAGACAGCTCTCTGGTCTTGGCCATGGTGGAGAGGTAGCAGTCTGACTGTTTGAGGGTGTGGACAGGTGTCTTTTATACAGATAACCAGTTCAAACAGGTGCCATTAATACAGGTAACGAGTGGAGGATAGAAGAGCTTCTTAAAGAAGAAGTAACAGGTCTGTGAGAGCCAGAAATCTTGCTGCTTGGTAGGTGTCCAAATATTTATTTTCCGCAAGAATATACAAATAAATTGTTTAAAAATCATACAATGTCATTTCCTAGTTTTTTTTTTTCAGATTCTGTCTCTCACAGTTGAAGTGTACCGTATTTGCCGGCGTATAAGACGACTGGGCATATAAGACGACCCCCAACATTTCCACTCAAAATATACAGTTTGTTATATACTCGCCGTATAAGACTACCCCCTCTTCCGCACACCTTCCACACACCAAATAAAACGTAAAAGAACAAAGAAGTTTAAAACTTGCATCATATTTCTTTCTTTTTGCTGGTGCCATGATAGGGTTGATAGGCGTTTGACGGCTGGACTTTTTCTATGCTGTATTGTACTGTATTGTACTGTACAATGGTGCAGTACTGTGGTTGGCTGTTGGCTATATACAAAGCCTGATTGGATTGGTCCCTGCTCCCTGTCTGCCCTCCCTGTCTCCCTGTCACTAGCAGCAGTCTATTAATACCAAGTGACATTACTATATTATGACCGCAAGGGGCGGGCCGGAGCGACGCTGCTTCCCGAGCAGAACGGGCCGGTCACGCTGAAAAGGCTGGCACCCCTGTATCGCCGCAGCCACGCTGATGACCCACTGCGGCCGCAGTGTATCGGGAGGCACTGCGGCGTATACGACGTATAATACGACCCCCGGCGTATAAGACGACCCCCGGCGTATAAGACGACCCCCCCACTTGGTGGCATGTTTTGCAGGGCCAAAAAGTCGTCTTATACGCCAGCAAATACGGTACCTATGATGGAAATTACAGACCTCTCTCATCTTTTTAAGTGGATCAACTTGCACAATCGGTGGCTGTCCAAATACTTTTTTGCCCTATTGTATATATATATATATATATATATATATGTATATATAAATGTGGGAAGGGGCGTCATAGCATGGGCTTTCTCTAGGATCAATCTTGTCATGCCCCTTATGTCCTTAGTGCCCTATTGGAAAAATGGGGGGGCGGAGGGGCCCCAATTCTCTCTCTGGCAGAGGGCACCAAATAGTCTAGTAATGGCTCTGGCGCCCAGGGCAAGATGATAAACGGAGCACCCCTCAAAAAAATTCTAAATATAATTGAGGAAGAGGATATGTCCCCGAAACGTATCCACTAAATAAACACATCCTGGTAGTGATTTGGTCAGTTAGGTTCCGGGGCTTCTGCGCATATGCAGTCCCACTGACCATGCATGTGAGGTGGGTGTTGCCAGGGAGGGTTCCGCGGGTACTAATTATTAGTGATGAGCGCCTGAAATTTTTCGGGTTTTGTGTTTTGGTTTTGGGTTCGGTTCCGCGGCCGTGTTTTGGGTTCGACCGCGTTTTGGCAAAACCTCACCGAATTTTTTTTGTCGGATTCGGGTGTGTTTTGGATTCGGGTGTTTTTTTCAAAAAACCCTAAAAAACAGCTTAAATCATAGAATTTGGGGGTCATTTTGATCCCATATTATTATTAACCTCAAAAACCATAATTTCCACTCATTTTCAGTCTATTCTGAATACCTCACACCTCACAATATTATTTTTAGTCCTAAAATTTGCACCGAGGTCGCTGGATGACTAAGCTAAGCGACCCTAGTGGCCGACACAAACACCTGGCCCATCTAGGAGTGGCACTGCAGTGTCACGCAGGATGTCCCTTCCAAAAAACCCTCCCCAAACAGCACATGACGCAAAGAAAAAAAGAGGCGCAATGAGGTAGCTGTGTGAGTAAAATTAGCGACCCTAGTGGCCGACACAAACACCGGGCCCATTTAGGAGTGGCACTGCAGTGTCACGCAGGATGTCCCTTCCAAAAAACCCTCCCCAAACAGCACATGACGCAAAGAAAAAAAGAGGCGCAATGAGGTAGCTGTGTGAGTAAGATAAGCGACCCTAGTGGCCGACACAAACACCGGGCCCATCTAGGAGTGGCACTGCAGTGTCACGCAGGATGGCCCTTCCAAAAAACACTCCCCAAACAGCACATGACGCAAAGAAAAAAAGAGGCGCAATGAGGTAGCTGACTGTGTGAGTAAGATAAGCGACCCTAGTGGCCGACACAAACACCGGGCCCATTTAGGAGTGGCACTGCAGTGTCACGCAGGATGTCCCTTCCAAAAAACCCTCCCCAAACAGCACATGACGCAAAGAAAAAAAGAGGCGCAATGAGGTAGCTGTGTGAGTAAGATTAGCGACCCTAGTGGCCGACACAAACACCGGGCCCATCTAGGAGTGGCACTGCAGTGTCACGCAGGATGGCCCTTCCAAAAAACACTCCCCAAACAGCACATGACGCAAAGAAAAAAAGAGCCGCAATGAGGTAGCTGACTGTGTGAGTAAGATAAGCGACCCTAGTGGCCGACACAAACACCGGGCCCATTTAGGAGTGGCACTGCAGTGTCACGCAGGATGTCCCTTCCAAAAAACCCTCCCCAAACAGCACATGACGCAAAGAAAAAAAGAGGCGCAATGAGGTAGCTGTGTGAGTAAGATTAGCGACCCTAGTGGCCGACACAAACACCGGGCCCATCTAGGAGTGGCACTGCAGTGTCACGCAGGATGGCCCTTCCAAAAAACCCTCCCCAAACAGCACATGACGCAAAGAAAAATAAAAGAAAAAAGAGGTGCAAGATGGAATTGTCCTTGGGCCCTCCCACCCACCCTTATGTTGTATAAACAAAACAGGACATGCACACTTTAACCAACCCATCATTTCAGTGACAGGGTCTGCCACACGACTGTGACTGATATGACGGGTTGGTTTGGACCCCCCCCAAAAAAGAAGCAATTAATCTCTCCTTGCACAAACTGGCTCTACAGAGGCAAGATGTCCACCTCATCATCATCCTCCGATATATCACCGTGTACATCCCCCTCCTCACAGATTATCAATTCGTCCCCACTGGAATCCACCATCTCAGCTCCCTGTGTACTTTGTGGAGGCAATTGCTGCTGGTCAATGTCTCCGCGGAGGAATTGATTATAATTCATTTTAATGAACATCATCTTCTCCACATTTTCTGGATGTAACCTCGTACGCCGATTGCTGACAAGGTGAGCGGCGGCACTAAACACTCTTTCGGAGTACACACTTGTGGGAGGGCAACTTAGGTAGAATAAAGCCAGTTTGTGCAATGGCCTCCAAATTGCCTCTTTTTCCTGCCAGTATAAGTATGGACTGTGTGACGTGCCTACTTGGATGCGGTCACTCATATAATCCTCCACCATTCTTTCAATGGTGAGAGAATCATATGCAGTGACAGTAGACGACATGTCCGTAATCGTTGTCAGGTCCTTCAGTCCGGACCAGATGTCAGCATCAGCAGTCGCTCCAGACTGCCCTGCATCACCGCCAGCGGGTGGGCTCGGAATTCTGAGCCTTTTCCTCGCACCCCCAGTTGCGGGAGAATGTGAAGGAGGAGATGTTGACAGGTCGCGTTCCGCTTGACTTGACAATTTTCTCACCAGCAGGTCTTTCAACCCCAGCAGACTTGTGTCTGCCGGAAAGAGAGATCCAAGGTAGGCTTTAAATCTAGGATCGAGCATGGTGGCCAAAATGTAGTGCTCTGATTTCAACAGATTGACCACCCGTGAATCCTTGTTAAGCGAATTAAGGGCTCCATCCACAAGTCCCACATGCCTAGCGGAATCGCTCCGTGTTAGCTCCTCCTTCAATGTCTCCAGCTTCTTCTGCAAAAGCCTGATGAGGGGAATGACCTGACTCAGGCTGGCAGTGTCTGAACTGACTTCACGTGTGGCAAGTTCAAAGGGCAGCAGAACCTTGCACAACGTTGAAATCATTCTCCATTGCGCTTGAGACAGGTGCATTCCACCTCCTATATCGTGCTCAGTTGTATAGGCTTGAATGGCCTTTTGCTGCTCCTCCAACCTCTGAAGCATATAGAGGGTTGAATTCCACCTCGTTACCACTTCTTGCTTCAGATGATGGCAGGGCAGGTTCAGTAGTTTTTGGTGGTGCTCCAGTCTTCTGTACGTGGTGCCTGTACGCCGAAAGTGTCCCGCAATTCTTCTAGCCACCGACAGCATCTCTTGCACGCCCCTGTCGTTTTTTAAATAATTCTGCACCACCAAATTCAAGGTATGTGCAAAACATGGGACGTGCTGGAATTTGCCCATATTTAATGCACACACAATATTGCTGGCGTTGTCCGATGCCACAAATCCACAGGAGAGTCCAATTGGGGTAAGCCATTCCGCGATGATCTTCCTCAGTTGCCGTAAGAGGTTTTCAGCTGTGTGCGTATTCTGGAAGGCAGTGATACAAAGCGTAGCCTGCCTAGGAAAGAGTTGGCGTTTGCGAGATGCTGCTACTGGTGCCGCCGCTGCTGTTCTTGCGGCGGGAGTCCATAAATCTACCCAGTGGGCTGTCACAGTCATATAGTCCTGACCCTGCCCTGCTCCACTTGTCCACATGTCCGTGGTTAAGTGGACATTGGGTACAGCTGCATTTTTTAGGACACTGGTGACTCTTTTTCTGAGGTCTGTGTAAATTTTCGGTATCGCCTGCCTAGAGAAATGGAACCTAGATGGTATTTGGTACCGGGGACACAGTACCTCCAACAAGTCTCTAGTTGGCTCTGCAGTAATGATGGATACCGGAACCACGTTTCTCACCACCCAGGATGCCAAGGCCTCAGTTATCCGCTTTGCAGTAGGATGACTGCTGTGATATTTCATCTTCCTCGCAAAGGACTGTTGGACAGTCAATTGCTTGGTGGAAGTAGTAAAAGTGGTCTTACGACTTCCCCTCTGGGATGACCATCGACTCCCAGCAGCAACAACAGCAGCACCAGCAGCAGTAGGCGTTACACGCAAGGATGCATCGGAGGAATCCCAGGCAGGAGAGGACTCGTCAGAATTGCCAGTGACATGGCCTGCAGGACTATTGGCATTCCTGGGGAAGGAGGAAATTGACACTGAGGGAGTTGGTGGGGTGGTTTGCGTGAGCTTGGTTACAAGAGGAAGGGATTTACTGGTCAGTGGACTGCTTCCGCTGTCACCCAAAGTTTTTGAACTTGTCACTGACTTATTATGAATGCGCTGCAGGTGACGTATAAGGGAGGATGTTCCGAGGTGGTTAACGTCCTTACCCCTACTTATTACAGCTTGACAAAGGGAACACACGGCTTGACACCTGTTGTCCGCATTTCTGTTGAAATACCTCCACACCGAAGAGCTGATTTTTTTGGTATTTTCACCAGGCATGTCAACGGCCATATTCCTCCCACGGACAACAGGTGTCTCCCCGGGTGCCTGACTTAAACAAACCACCTCACCATCAGAATCCTCGTGGTCAATTTCCTCCCCAGCGCCAGCAACACCCATATCCTCCTCATCCTGGTGTACTTCAACACTGACATCTTCAATCTGACTATCAGGAACTGGACTGCGGGTGCTCCTTCCAGCACTTGCAGGGGGCGTGCAAATGGTGGAAGGCGCATGCTCTTCACGTCCAGTGTTGGGAAGGTCAGGCATCGCAACCGACACAATTGGACTCTCCTTGTGGATTTGGGATTTCGAAGAACGCACAGTTCTTTGCGGTGCTACTGCTTTTGCCAGCTTGAGTCTTTTCATTTTTCTAGCGAGAGGCTGAGTGCCTCCATCCTCATGTGAAGCTGAACCACTAGCCATGAACATAGGCCAGGGCCTCAGCCGTTCCTTGCCACTCCGTGTGGTAAATGGCATATTGGCAAGTTTACGCTTCTCCTCCGACAATTTTATTTTAGGTTTTGGAGTCCTTTTTTTACTGATATTTGGTGTTTTGGATTTGACATGCTCTGTACTATGACATTGGGCATCGGCCTTGGCAGACGACGTTGCTGGCATTTCATCGTCTCGGCCATGACTAGTGGCAGCAGCTTCAGCACGAGGTGGAAGTGGATCTTGATCTTTCCCTAATTTTGGAACCTCAACATTTTTGTTCTCCATATTTTAATAGGCACAACTAAAAGGCACCTCAGGTAAACAATGGAGATGGATGGATACTAGTATACAATTATGGACGGACTGCCGAGTGCCGACACAGAGGTAGCTACAGCCGTGAACTACCGTACTGTACTGTGTCTGCTGCTAATATAGACTGGTTGATAAAGAGATGTAGTAGTATGTATAAGTATAAAGAAGAAAGAAAAAAAAACCACGGGTAGGTGGTATACAATTATGGACGGACTGCCGAGTGCCGACACAGAGATAGCTACAGCCGTGGACTACCGTACTGTACTGTGTCTGCTGCTAATATAGACTGGTTGATAAAGAGATGTAGTAGTATGTATGTATAAAGAAGAAAGAAAAAAAAACCTCGGGTAGGTGGTATACAATTATGGACGGACTGCCGAGTGCCGACACAGAGGTAGCTACAGCCGTGGACTACCGTACTGTACTGTGTCTGCTGCTAATATAGACTGGTTGATAAAGAGATGTAGTAGTATGTATAAGTATAAAGAAGAAAGAAAAAAAAACCACGGGTAGGTGGTATACAATTATGGACGGACTGCCGAGTGCCGACACAGAGGTAGCTACAGCCGTGAACTACCGTACTGTACTGTGTCTGCTGCTAATATAGACTGGTTGATAAAGAGATGTAGTAGTATGTATGTATAAAGAAGAAAGAAAAAAAAACCACGGGTAGGTGGTATACAATTATGGACGGACTGCCGAGTGCCGACACAGAGGTAGCTATAGCCGTGGACTACCGTACTGTACTGTGTCTGCTGCTAATATAGACTGGTTGATAAAGAGATGTAGTAGTATGTATGTATAAAGAAGAAAGAAAAAAAAACCACGGGTAGGTGGTATACAATTATGGATGGACTGCCGAGTGCCGACACAGAGGTAGCTACAGCCGTGAACTACCGTACTGTGTCTGCTGCGACTGGATGATAAATAATGATATAAAAAATATATATATATCACTACTGCAGCCGGACAGGTATATATTATATAATGACGGACCTGCTGGACACTGTCTGTCAGCAGAATGAGTTTTTTATAGAATAAAAAAAAAAACACCACACAAGTGAAGTCACACGACGAGTGTTTAACTTTTTCAGGCAATCACAATATAGTATACTACTAACTATACTGGTGGTCAGTGTGGTCAGGTCACTGGTCAGTCACACTGGCAGTGGCACTCCTGCAGCAAAAGTGTGCACTGTTTAATTTTAATATAATATGTACTCCTGGCTCCTGCTATAACCTATAACTGGCACTGCAGTGCTCCCCAGTCTCCCCCACAATTATAAGCTGTGTGAGCTGAGCACAGTCAGATATATATACATAGATGATGCAGCACACTGGGCTGAGCAGTGCACACAGATATGGTATGTGACTGAGTCACTGTGTGTATCGTTTTTTTCAGGCAGAGAACGGATATATTAAATAAAACTGCACTGTCTGGTGGTCACTGTGGTCAGTCACTAGTAAACTCTGCACTCTCTACACTTCTACAGTACTCCTAAGCTCCAGTAAATCAGGTCAATCTCTCTCTCTCTCTCTCTTCTAATCTAAATGGAGAGGACGCCAGCCACGTCCTCTCCCTATCAATCTCAATGCACGTGTGAAAATGGCGGCGACGCGCGGCTCCTTATATAGAATCCGAGTCTCGCGAGAATCCGACAGCGTCATGATGACGTTCGGGCGCGCTCGGGTTAACCGAGCAAGGCGGGAGGATCCGAGTCTGCTCGGACCCGTGAAAAAAACCATGAAGTTCGGGCGGGTTCGGATTGAGAGAAACCGAACCCGCTCATCTCTACTAATTATGTGATCTGTAGACCATAGGCTACAGCGAGCTAATGCCAGAAGGAGGCCAGAGAAAAAGCCACAATCCCCACAGAAACCTAAGGGAATGCGGCTGCTGGCGGGAATGGAGGGATCGCAGCAGATGTCAGAGATATCTGAATTGTTCCCTCTGTCAGACATTCAGGGTATACTAAATATTTGCAGTTACCACCTGAAAACGGATGTTTGGGGACTAAAGGCCATGTCGCTGATGTGCGAAAATCGCTGACTGCATCAATTCTCTGATGCTGGCCGCCCAATGATGCTGGCTCAAGCTCTGGCAACTTTCACGAATCCCTATCGCATCCTGCTCCCATTGGCCTGGCGGCGGTTTCTCCTGTCTTCTTCTGAAAATCCCTGCTCCTATAGCATATTGGTCGGGCGGCATCTAACCAACCCCATGCTGCCTGGGCCCTGTACGTACAGTCTGGAACAGAGATCTCAGATGGAGTAGTGCAGACAGGGATTATGGGGGACATTGATTAATTAGGTAAAGTAAACATAAACAAACACCAGGGACTCTCCATCCAGTAGTACATTACCCCGGCCAACGGGGCCTGCCTCTGCTAGGACTGTCACAGCGACCAGGGCACATGTCCTGTTTGTCCCGCCCTTGTAACGCCTCTGAATTGGACAACAGTGTAAGTGAATAAAGCAGTTAACTATTCAGAAGTGGCTGTTTAAACAGTTGAACATAAATGAATACTATGACTTTAACAGTGGTTCATTTTGGAAAGTATACTTGTATTGAATGGTGTATTGCTATTGTACTGGCAGGAAGTGATTCAGGGTCAAGGCTGACATGACTACTCACTGTTTGCTGTGTTGAATTATAAAGTGGGATATAGACGACTATATTGTGAGATAGTTGTCTAGAATATTCAGTGATAAAATGGCCCCTAATACCTCATTGTAGTTAAAGGAATGGTTTTTTTTTGTTTGTTTTTTGTTCTTAAATAAAACCAGGTCTGTTTTTTTTTTAAAAATATAAATTACAGGAGGCCCTGCGTTTTTATTATTAGTTAAAGTAGGCCTTGGAGGGAGGGTGGGGTGTTTCAATTACGGCAGACATGGAGCCTTTGTTATTATTTAAAGCAGGCCTGGGAAGGGGGGTTACTTAAAGCAGGCCTGTGGGGGGAGGGGGGGGGGTGTTTTTCTTTTTGAATTAGTTAAAACAGCTAGTTCAGCCAGTCGGGATCATGGGAAGTGGGCACTGCAGATTAGAGTGTTTTAATAATGCAGGCAATGGCAGAGTTAATCAAATTGTTCTCTACTCAGTGTCTGCACTGCAGAATTTTCAGTACTTACCGTTCTCCAATCCAGACAGCGGCTCTTCAGTAGACAGTAAGTGTTTATATGTAAATAGTTTGTACCGTGCATGCCTGTAGTAATGTAAAATTGCAGACAGGCAGACAGTGACAGATCTGAGATGAATACAAACTCGGACAGGTTTGTCTTCATTGCGGGACCGAGGGTGACATCAGACACCAGGTCAGGTAACCTTCAGTGGCGGAACTTGGGAGCGGTGGGCCCAGGTGCAAAAATATCATTTGGAACCCCTGCTCCACCCCAACCTAAGTTCACAATATGCCACATGGCAGTGGGTGACAGGGAGAGGCAGAGGGTGACAACGGAAGGCCGAGGGAGACCGAGGGTGATGGTGACAGTGAAATGCAAGGGAAGACAGAGCATGACAGCAGAAGGCAGGGGATACAGTGGGTGACGGGGGAGGGTGACAGTGAAGACAGTGGGTGACAGGGGTACAAGCATAATGTCTTGCGTGGTGTGGAGAACAGGGTGCATGTACATGGATGGGGAAGGAACACAGCAGCCTCTGCTCTATATGTGACAGGGATCCCTGCCCCTTGTGCTTTCATCAGTTTGGCACTCTAACAGTACCAGTTACACCAGTTGTGAACTGTCTTTAATTCATAGACAACAGTGAATCAGAAATAATGTGCAGCTGTCTGGTAATTAGAGGCAGTTTGAGGCTGTGATTGTCAGCCCTTATAGATGGCAGGACTCCTCTATCAGTCAGGCACACACAAGGTCAGCCCTGCCTCCATAAGGTAAGGGCCAAGTACCTCAGGCAGTGGGGCCCTGCTTGCTCTCTGCACTGGGCCATTCATCCGACATTGCTCAAAATGGTGAGGGGGGCAGGGAATAATTCATTGCTGGTCTGGGCAGCAGTGGGCCCCTTAGTACTCAGGGGCCCCAGTGCAATGCACTTGATGCACCAATGGTAGTTTCCATTTCTGGCAAGTTGGTCATATCACCTCCCATCAGCCCCGCCAACTACATCAATTTTCTGATGCTGGCATTCCAATGCCCCGTCCACCCAATGATGCTGGCTCAAGCTCGGCAACTTCACAAATCACTATTGCCTCCTACTCCCATTGGCCTGGCGGCGGTTTCTCCTGTCTCCTTCTGAAAATCCCTGCTCCTAGAGCATATTGGCCCGGCAGCATCTACCCAACCCCATGCTGCCTGGGCCCTGTACATACAGTCTGGAACAGAGATCTCAGATGGAGTAGTGCAGACAGGGATTATGGGGGACATTGATTAATTAGGTAAAGTAAACATAAACAAACACCAGGGACTCTCCATCCGGTAGTACATTACCCCGGCCAACGGGGCCTGCCTCTGCTAGGCCTGTCACAGCGACCAGGGCACATGTCCTGTTTGTCCCGCCCTTGTTACGCCTCTGAATTGGACAACAGTGTAAGTGAATAAAGCAGTTAACTATTCAGAAGTGGCTGTTTAAACAGTTGAACATAAATGAATACTGTGACTTTAACAGTGGTTCATTTTGGAAAGTATACTTGTATTGAATGGTGTATTGTACTGACAGGAAGTGATTCAGGGTCAAGGCTGACATGACTACTCACTGTTTGCTGTGTTGAATTATAAAGTGGGATATAGATGACTATATTGTGAGATAGTTGTCTAGAATATTTAACAATAATTAAAGAGGCAGTATCTCTTAATATTGATAAGATTAGTCTCACATTATTAATCCAGAGGTGCTTCAGAGGATGGAGGAGCAGCAAAAGGCCATTCAAGCCTATACAGCTACCTACGATATAGGCAAAGGAGGGGGAATGCACCTGACTCAAGCGCAGTGGAGAATGATTTCAACGTTGTGCAAGGTTCTGCAACCCTTTGAACTTGCCACACGTGAAGTCAGTTCAGACACTGCCAGCCTGAGTCAGGTCATTCCCCTCATCAGGCTTTTGCAGAAGAAGCTGGAGGGATTGAAGGAGGAGCTAAAACGGAGCAATTCCGCTAGGCATGTGGGACTTGTGGATGGAGCCCTTAATTCGCTTAACCAGGATTCACGGGTGGTCAATCTGTTGAAATCAGAGCACAAAATTTTGGCCACCGTGCTCGATCCTAGGTTTAAAGCCTACATTGGATCTCTCTTTCCGGCAGGCACAAGTCTGCAGAGGTTCAAAGACCTGCTGGTGAGACACTTGTCAAGTCAAGCGGAACGTGACCCGTCAACAGCTCCTCCTTCACATTCTCCCGCAACTGGGGGTGTGAGGAAAAGGCTAAGAATTCCAAGCCCATCCGCTGGCGATGATGCAGGGCAGTCTGGAGCGAGTGCTGACATCTGGTCCGGACTGAAGGACCTGCCAACGATTACTGACATGTCATCTACTGTCACTGCATATGATTCTCTCACCATTGAAAGAATGGTGGAGGATTATATGAGTGACCACATCCAAGTAGGCACGTCAGACAGTCCGTACGTATACTGGCAGGAAAAAGAGGCAATTTGGAGGCCCTTGCACAAACTGGCTTTATTCTACCTAAGTTGCCCCCCCTCCAGTGTGTACTCCGAAAGAGTGTTTAGTGCAGCCGCTCACCTTGTCAGCAATCGGCGTACGAGGTTACTTCCAGAAAATGTGGAGAAGATGATGTTCATCAAAATGAATTATAATCAATTCCTCCGTGGAGACATTCACCAGCAATTGCCTCCAGAAAGTACACAGGGACCTGAGATGGTGGATTCCAGTGGGGACGAATTAATAATCTGTGAGGAGGGGGATGTACACAGTGAAAGGGGTGAGGAATCGGACGATGAGGAGGAGGTGGACATCTTGCCTCTGTAGAGCCAGTTTGTGCAAGGAGAGATTGATTGCTTCTTTTTTAATGGGGGCCCAAACCAACCAGTCATTTCAGTCACAGTTGTGTGGCAGACCCTGTCGCTGAAATGATGGGTTTGTTAAAGTGTGCATGTCCTGTTTATACAACATAAGGGTGGGTGGGAGGGCCCGAGGACAATTCCATCTTGCACCTCTTTTTTCTTTTTTCTTTGCATCATGTGCTGTTTGGGGACTGTTTTTTGAAGTGCCATCCTGTCTGACACTGCAGTGCCACTCCTAGATGGGCCAGGTGTTTGTGTCGGCCACTTGTGTCGCTTAGCTTAGCCATCCAGCGACCTTGGTGCAAATTTTAGGACTAAAAATAATATTGTGAGGTGTGGGGTGTTCAGAATAGACTGGAAATTAGTGGAAATTATGGTTATTGAGGTTAATAATACTATGGGATCAAAATGACCCCCAAATTCTATGATTTAAGCTGTTTTTGAGGGGGTTTTGTAAAAAACACCCGAATCCAAAACACACCCGAATCCGACAAAAAAATTTCAGGGATGTTTTGCCAAAACGCGTCCGAATCCAAAACACGGCCGTGGAACCGAATCCAAAACCAAAACACAAAACCCGAAAAATGTCCGGTGCACATCACTATTTATAAGTAATAATTTCTGCATTGTACCTGTGACTGTGTGTGCCTATAGCTGCTGTGTGGATTCTCTTCGGTGTGATCACACATATTGCTATCACTATATTCTGTACCCTGGGGAACTAAATGTGTCAAGGTCTCATATACCATATAGTGTTCCACAGTATATACTGTTTTGTATTTTTCACTGTGTGTTTCGGTCACCTCATACACTTAAATCCTCTGTTTGTGCTCTGCAGTTGCAGTCACATATCTTAGGGGGTTCTTGTCAGGTATTGTGTTTGTCTGGCTATATTGTACTGATACACCCTAAGGCTACATTCTCAATAAGGTCTGCTGCACAGGGCGAGAAATCTGCAGATGCTCCTGCATCATGCAGTGCTGGCACCACGGATTTACCTGAGGAAATGATTTCTGCTGAGGGCCCAGGTACTGGGTGTTCTGCACCCCCTAGTTAGCCCACAGCACCTGTGGCAGATCAACCTTGGGCTGCATTTTCAAATATGCCCCCTGTGGGACCTCCTGTGCCATTACAGCCACATATTGTCCCTGTAGTTAATCCACCATGGGCAGATACTCTGTCAACCCAGTTACAGCAATTAAATCAGTCCTTGGTTAAACAAAAACCTAACCCTCGCCCTACTGGGACCAAAGGGTCATCTAAGCGGGTCATTTCTTCCTCACAATCCACTAATATTTTGGATGATTCTTCCGATTCGGATGGGGAATATACTGATTCATCAGATGGTGATACTGCTGCTTCTGATGAAGATTCTACAACACAGGTTGATGTTCCTGACCTAGTGGAGACTATCAAGCTGATTCTTCAGACTGACGATAAGACTGACCCTCCTGATACGTCTAAGAAACCTGATAAGTTCAAACGTCAGAAGGTTACTAAATTAGTCTTACCACATTCTGACCATTTAATTGACATATGTCAGGAATCCTGGTCTTCTCTAGGAAAAATTTTTTCCCTGTCTAAAAAGGTGCTAGCTCGTTACCCTATCCCTGCAGAGTTGAGTAACAAGTGGGAAACACCACCACCAGTGGACTCACATGTAACCCGTCTTGTGGTGTCATCTGCTTTGCCTGTCACCACCGTCACCTCTTTGAAGGAACCGACAAATAAGCGTGT
Organism: Pseudophryne corroboree; assembly: GCF_028390025.1. Classification (NCBI taxonomy): domain Eukaryota; kingdom Metazoa; phylum Chordata; class Amphibia; order Anura; family Myobatrachidae; genus Pseudophryne; species Pseudophryne corroboree. The sequence goes on from NC_086447.1 coordinate 509,265,019, forward strand.
GGAGGGTTGCTAGAAGACTACACTCTTACAGGTGCTGTAAATAGACCCAGTCTCTTGGGCTGCAAAAGGCATTGAAGCATGGGTTCAAGCAACTGAGGAAGAGCTACCTCTGAATTTTTCTGACACTACCAGACAATATCTGTCATATATTACCACAGCCTCCCACTATATTCAGGAGGCGGCCTCTGATGCAGGCATTATGGCGGCCAAGGCATCTAGATCGCTGGATTCTGTGGTTACGGTCCTGGTCGGTGGACCTGGACTCTAAGAAGACCTTGGAGGTACTCCCTTTTAAGGGAAATATACTATTTGGAGATGATCTGAGTAAAATTGTGGCCGACTTGGTGTCGGCCAAGACTGCGTTCCTCCCAAGTACTATTCCTTCGGTTCCGAAGGCTAAGAATACTACTTCTCATTTCTTTTGACCTCCAGGTAAAGCAAAGGGTCAGGCAAACCCGAGACAGGCTCACACTTCCAAGTCCTCTAAGCCCAAACCTAAACGTTCTTGGGCCACCCGTCAGCCTGCTTCCAAACCGGACAAGCCTGCTACATGATGGGGCAGGCCTCCCCCTGGGGGACCCCAGGGTGGGAGGCCGACTTCTGCAGTTCATCCAGGTATGGTTAAAGACCACTTCGGACGCCTGGGGGCAGGAAGTGGTCTCTCACAGGTACGCAATCTCTTTCAAGAGACGTCCCCCTCGCCAGTTTTGCTCATCGGTTATCCCTTTGGATCCATTAAAAGCACAAAATCTACATTTGGTTGTCCAATCCCTCCTGGATACAGGAGTGATAGTGCCGATGCCTTTGTCTCAGAGAGGCAGGGGATACTATTCAACGCTGTTTCTAGTTCTGAAGCCGAATGGATCCTCCCGACCTGTATTCAACCTCAAATCTTTGAACAAATTTTTGAGGGTGTCCAAATTCCGTATGGAAACTCTGTGCTCTATTGCACTGGCTATGGAACCCAAGGACTATATGGTATCCCTGGATATACAGGATGCTTACCTACACATACCTATTACCATGTCGCATCAGCAATATCTTTGGTTTGCTATTGGCAACCTTCATTATCAGTTCCAAGCCTTGCCTTTCGGACTGACCACGGCTCCTCGGATCTTCACCAAGGTCATGGCGGTCATGACGGCCCTTCTCCGCCGTCATGGTATCAGGATACTGCTGTATCTGGACAACTTGTTGATTCTAGCGAATTCCCAGAGGTTCTCCTCCGTCATCTGGAAATGACGGTCCAATTCCTGCAAGCCCATGGGTGGCTCATCAACTAGAAGAAATCCTCACTGGTCCCTTCTCAGAGCATGGTACACTTGGGGGCATTACTGTACACACACAACCAATGTTTGTTCTTGTCTCCAGAGAAGGTCCTAAAACTTCAGGACAGAATCAGATACTTCCTCTCTCGCCAAAGAGTGTCGATACACTCGGCAATGCAAGTACTAGGCCTCATGGTGTCGGCTTTCGACATGGTAGAGTATGCTCAATTTCATTCCCGCCCTTTGCAGAGGTTAATCCTTTCCAAGTGGGACGGCCTGCCTCACCGGATCAGGTCTCAAATGATCTCCTTGACTCGTCTGTCACTGAGTTGGTGGCTACAGGACCACCAATTGAGCAAGGGTCGTCCCTTCTGGATCTCCAACTGGGTCCTCTTAATGATAGATGCCAATCTGAGGGGTTGAGGCGTGGTGTTGGAGCAACACTCTCTCCAGGGTCGGTGGACCAGGGAGGAATCTCTCCTCCCGATAAACATTCTGGAATTGCAGGCAGTGTTCAATGCGTACGAAAGACACTGCCTTTCGTACAGAACAGGCCTGTTCAAGTACAATCAGACAACGCCACCACGGTGGCGTACATAAATCATCAAGGTGACACTCGAAGTCGCATGGCAATGATGGAAGTGTTAAAAAATTCTTTGATGGGCGGAACGCCATCTGCCAGCAGTATTGGCAGTGTTCATTCCAGGGGACCTCAACTGGGAAGTGGACTTCCTCAGTCATCAGGACGTACACGCTGGGGAGTGGAGTCTTCATCCAGAGGTCTTCCAACTCCTTGTGGACAAGTGGGGTCTAACAGATGTAGACCTGATGGCGTCTCGACACAATCACAAGGTTCCGGTCTTCGGAGCAAGGACAAGGGATCCTCAAGCAGCGTTCATAGATGCACTGGCAATTCCATGGAACTTTTGTTTGCTATACGTGTTACCTCCAGTGTCACTCCTGCCCAGGGTACTATGGAAGTTAAAGCTAGAAGGAGGAATACTGCTTCTAGTCACTCCAGCGTGGCCCAGACGGCATTGGATCTCAGACCTGCAGGGTCTCTCGATCGAGCGTCCTCTTCTACTTCCTCAATGCCCAGACCTCCTCGTTCAGGGCCCTTGTGTTTACTAGGACCTGGCAAGACTGGCTTTGACGGTGTGGCTCTTGAAGCTTCACTCCTGAGGGCCAAAGGATTTTCTGAGGCGGTTATTCAAACTATGTTGAAGGCCGGCAAACCGGCTTCTGCACGGATTTATTATAGGGTCTGGAATTCTTACTTCACCTGGTGTGCTGCTAAGAATTATGATGCATACAAGTTTAGTACTTCCAGACTTTTGGCTATTTTGTAACAAGGCCTGGATTAAGGACTTCGCCTGGCCTCCCTCAAGGTTCACATTTCTGCCTTGTCGGTGTGGTTTCAGAGAAAAATTGTATCTATTCCTGACGTTCATACATTCACACACGGATTCAGCCTCCCTATGTCCCTCCTGTGGATCCATGGGATCTGTATGTTGTTCTTAATGCCCTTCAAGAGTCTCTGTTTGAACCTCTTGAGTCTGTGGACCTTAAATGACTTACACTTAAGGTCATTTTTCTGTTGGCTATTGCCTCTGCTAGGAGGGTGTCAAACTCAGGTGCTTTGTCCTGTCGTCCACCTTTTCTGATTTTTCACCGTGACCGGGCAGATCTTAGAACTCGCCCTAGTTATCTACCTAAGGTGGTGTCATCTTTCCACCTTAACTAAGAGATTGTGGCTTCGGCCTTTATCTCTCCTGGTTTGTCCTCCAAAGAGCAGTCTTTGGATGTGGTACGAGCTCTCCGTATATATGTAGAAAGGACTGCCTCTATCAGGAGGTCAGATTCTCTTTTTGTACTTTTTGGTTTTCACAAACGTGGCTGGCCTGCGAATAAGCAGACCTTGGCCAGATGGATTAGAATGGTTATTGCACAAGCTTATGCGCAAGCTGAACTCCCAGCTCCTGCTGCTATCAAAGCCCATTCTACTCGGTCTGTTGGACATTCTTGGGCGGCCCGCTGTGGCGCGTCCGCTGAACAATTGTGCAAGGCAGCTGCGTGGTCCTCAGTGAACACGTTCATCAGGTTCTATGCCTTTGGATACTTCCGCCTCTCCGGATGCTTCCTTTGGACGCTGGGTTCTTATACCCGCTACAGTGTGTCCCCTCCCATGAGGAACTGCTTTAGGACATCCCCGATGTTATTCCCTGTGGAATACCAGTGTACCCTCCTGCAGAAAAGGAGATTTATGGTAAGACTTACCATTGTTAAATCTCTTTCTGCAAGGTAAACTGGTTTCCACAGGGCGCCCACCCTGACGCACTTAGCATCTTTGGGTTTGTATGGCATTAGCCGTTAGTCCCTTCTCCTGTCATGAGAATGTGAGTCTATGTGACTAACATCTACCGTCCCTCTTACCTGCTACTGTATTGGACTGGTTAACAAAACTGAGCTCCAGTGCCTGGAGACGGGGCTATAGAAGAGGCGGTGCAGTGCATCCTGGGAACAGTCAAAGCTTTAGCCTGTTGGTGCCTCGGATCAAGATCCAACTCTACACCCCGATGTTATTCCCTGTGGAAACCAGTGTACCTTGAAGAAAGAGATTTAACAATGGTAAGTCTTACCATAAATCTCCTTATTTCCCACCTGCAGAATACCTACTGTATGTTAAATTTCTTCTTCCTAACATATCATAGAAGTAAGAGAATTAGTGATGAATCAGTCAGTCAGTCAGTCAGTCAGTCAGCCAGTCAGTGAGGGCTTTTCACATTTTTGTAGTATATTAAATTCTACACACTGGTGGTGCAATCCAAATTTTGGGCTGATTGTCTGTCTGGGCGTTACCATTCCCGCAACGCAAACCACGCATCGGTTATGATGTCATTATGTCAACCCCCTTTTCATCCCCTTAGGGGAGGGTTATTAAAATTCTAATTACGTGGTTTTCCTATTTACCAACTGAAGAATACCTATGTTAAATTTCAGCTTCCTAACATATCAGGAAGTAAGAGAATTAGTGATGAGTGAGTGAGTGAGTGAGTGAGTGAGTGAGTGAGTGAGTGAGTGAGTGAGTGAGGGCTTTCGCATATATATATATATATATATATATAAACATCCCAATGCAGATTGGGATGAGGATGTTTAGTATATAGGGCCTGATTCATAGTAGTACGCTAATGCTGCCACAATTGCGATTTCTGACTGAGATGATGGCGAACATATGCTAATGTAACAGCCTCTTGGATTTATATAGAGACACCCACCAAAGCCTTCACAGCTGCACGCAACTGCATACACATTTGCAGCATCAAAGCAAGTCCGGAGCACATTGACTCCCTGAGAAAGTATTTGATCACTCAGAATGGACACACGTCATAGACATGATTCCAGCGGAGGACACATGTCCCAAAAATGGTCCCAAAAGGCCAAAGTTTTTACTGCCACTCCCCATTACCTCCCACAAAACGTCCGTTCCTTGTCAATCTCTTGTGAATGAATCCTCACTGAGCATAGTCGCAAATCAGTAGCTACGCATGTGCGGTTTACCAATAATTGTTCAGTTGTGAAAACAATGTGTCAGCCGGTACTTAACAAAAAAACATAATTATACATGTGGTTGAAGTAGTTCACTACACAGTAAATCTAACCCAAATACATACACAATACAATCTATAGAGGGTCTGTCACGTCTGAGGATTGGATTTGGCTCAGACAGGCATTTGAGGGCGGAGCTAGCTTGAAAGGAGTGTGAGTGAAACAAGGAGGCTTTAACCAGGCTTTGCGCATGAAACTTGAAATTAGGCAGAAACTCCAAAGGTAAATGAAACATGAGCAATACTTTATTAAAACTGATACTGTAGATCACTGCTAATACTAAAAGAATAAAATACATCTTGAAATGTTATCCAGAATGATGACACTGGAAAAGTCCTTAAGAGATGCAAATGAACTTATAATAAATGCAAACCGGAATAGAACCGGGACAGATTGAAGTGCTGACCGGGCTGGGTCCGGAATGATGACACTGAAGAAATCCTTAAAAGATGCAAATGTACTTGTAATAAATGAAGACCAGAATGAAACCAGAATGAAGTGCTGACCGGGCTGGGTACGGAATGATGATACTGAAGAAATCCTTATAGATGCAAATGTACTTGTAGTAAATGTAAAACAGAATGGAACTGGAATGGACTGAAAGTGCTGACCGGCTGGGTCCAGAATGATGACACTAGAAAAGTCCTTGAAAGATGCAGATATAATAGAAGATACACTTGGTACTTGAAAATCACTAGACTGGAACTGGATCAAAGCAAACATTGAACATGTAAAAGCTCAGCACAGAACTTTTACTTACTGAGAAGAGACAGGAAATCACCTTTATACCCATTGGTGCTCAGAGATTGGGTGATGCGATCAGCTGGCTGGAAGGGGCTCCAGGATTGGACAATGGAGGATCAGCTGACAGAATCCAAGATGGCAGCACCCAGGTCTGGTTTTGGAGGTAGCTCTGGATTAGGCCCAAACAACAGGAAGCAGATATCATGGAGGGTAATACTGTGACAGCGAACAGCAGCAGCAACACCACTCACAGAGACTGTGGCAGCTGCCGGGACTTCACCTGGGAACCGTGCCAGCGGACCCCTGTTTGAACTGGGAGTGAAGCACGGAAGCAGCGTGACCACTACTCCGCGCAAAACAGGACAAATATTGCAAAGGTAACAAATTGTTTGTACTCTGGAGCATGACAGGGTCATTCCACTATCAAGACATAGTAAATTTATTCCAGATATCATAAACAAATGTACTCATAATACATAATGATGTCATTGTTATCTGCCATAATGTAAAGCTAAACATGGAGATGGGGTGGGATTTCATAATTTCCATCCTGAGCCTTGTACAATAGTCAATTTAAATTTCTGAATCATTCAATTTCAGTTTTCCTGGATATTGCACCTTTGAGTCTAGATGAGTGGAGAACAGGTCCTTGTAGTAAAGAGGAGAATTTGAGATTTGCATCTCGCCTACTCCATGTTGTTCCCAATGTAGTTTGGAGTGGTATCTAAGGGGCACACATAGTTCTTCAATACCCTGCAGGTGGTCATGGCTTTAAAGGTGTCCTACAGTTGGAGCAGGAAAAGCACCAGGGCCATCGGGAGGGGGCTGCTGGGACTGGTGTCCCGGGCCCGGACAAGTAAGGTGTCCTCTTTTGGCAGCTGCTACCACATACACAGTGAGTTCAGCCTCTGATTCCTAGTATAAGTAGGGGTTGTCCACTGGTGACACCCCCATCACAGCTCCTTCCAGCTACCATCTGCCTGCATTCATGGCTGCACGCTGTCCGCGCACTCTTCCACACCAGCTAGATCCACCAGCCTGTCAGTGATGGGAAAGAAGAGCGGGAAAGAGCACACTTGGAAGAGAAAAGAAGGGAAGAACGGTGACCCATTCAGAGCAGCTGCCTCTGTCTGCTCCTGCTCCCCCCTGCTGGTGTCCCAAAGATCCCCCCTCCAACCCTAGTGCTTCTGTTAGCCAGCCAACCCCACTCCTCTGCTAGGTCATGCACTCCTTCTCCCCTAAAGTGCCACAATCAGTTCCCCATTTGTTATGACGCTACAGTGTGAAGTAAGATAAACCTACTGAGTCACTAAGTGAGAGTTTCTGCCTATAACACCAACCTGTTGTTAGTGACTGAATATGCACACCACTACTAAGGCTGGTGCCAGGTCTTACTTCTCTGCACAGTGTAGGTTTATCTTACTAACACCTGAAGGTCGTAGATGGTATGCAGTTGGGACGTACCTGAGCCTGCAATCTTGATCTGGGCGAAGGCGGAACGTGGATACTCAGTGATGGCCTTGGCAAGAACTTATTTGCCAGCAGGTGGACAACAGGCAGGACAGTTTCCTGTTTCCAGTGGGGATGGTAATTCTGCAGATATGATCGAACACTTGAGTGGTGCTACACAAGATGGTAAGAGTCATTGGTATGGATGGAACTGATGACTTGTATACAACTGGGCAGCAGGCAGGAACAGTGACTGGCTACAAATGATGCAGATGAACCGTAGACTGAGGTACAGATGAGTGATAACACGGCTGAGCCGCAAGCTGGTAATGTGGCTAGGCCACAGGCTGGTAGCATGGCTAGCTGCAGGCTGGTACTGTGGCTAGGCCGCAGGCTGGTAATGTGGCTAGCAGCAGGCTGAATAATGTGGCTGGCTGCAGGCTGGAGGTCACAAACACAGCAGACTAGAAGAATACTTAATCCAGAACACAGATAATAGCATAGGTAAATGGCTGTGACAAGAAAGGAGGCCGGGAGCAGGATGGAGCCAAACGAACTGGACACTAGGAATAGACTATCACCAGCAAGGAACCCTGGATCTTACTGTAATTTTACAGGAAGAGAAGCCAGCTTCCTTGATTGCAGACTAATTGCAGCTGAGCTGCATGCCCACTGAGAGAATGCCTCCACAATACTGACAGCTTCCCTGCTGCCTAGCAACAGCCAGGATAGAAAACCGCAAAGACTTTCAGAAATCCCGCTGGCAGATCGTCACACCATTACGGTTTTCCTTTTTAACCTCCCCCTGTAGCTGCCCTACTTACAATAGCCCCAATAATACCCTTCCTATTTTATTTTCTCTGTTAAACTTCTGTTGTTTGTGGTTGTAGGGGGGAGATGGGATGAATGGGGGAAGGAAGACCTGTCTATTTGGTTAGTCTTGGGCCCCACAATTTCTAGTGGCAGACCTGTGAAGCACCTTGAAGTTGCCCCATTATTTGACTTTCCATTCATAATTACAGTATATTGAGTTATTTTAGATACATCGAGGGCCATGTTGCTACTGTTGATTTAGACTTTGCACATTTTGTTGCTTAACTCATCAACTAAGCATAGTGCCATTAGAGCATCTTACAAACCAATGGAGAGGCTCTGTTATAATAGCCTGTATTGGGTTGGGAACGAGATCCAGGCAACTGTAATATGTACATAAGCCTCCGTTTACCTTTTTCTATTTATCTCTCATACTTTATTTCTTCTCCTTTATATTACTTCTCAGGTAGATATTTTATGCCAACTGGGAGGGTGAGGGTTGAAAGTGTAGGGCAGGGGTGGCCAATCAGTCAGTGACAAAGAGCCCAAAAATCTTGTTAGGTACGTCAAAGAGCCGACATTGCGCGTGCAAAAATGGTGTGTGGCTTTGTGCCAGCTAGGCCACGCCCCTGCTATAAATTACATTGGAAAAGCCAGATCCAACATAAGATATATTTAAGAACCAGATCCATATAAAATATTTTGAAAAAGCCAAATCCATATAAAATATTTTAAAAAAGCCGAATTCACATAATACACTTCAGCTCCTCCTGTGTCACTTCAGCCAGCTCCTCCATGTGTCACTCCAGCCAGCTCCTCCATGTGTCACTCCAGCCAGCTCCAACATATGTCACTCCAGCCAGCACCCTCCTATTTACTACAGTCAGCTCCCCATTGTTTCTCTCCTGCCAGAATACTCCTGTCTCTCTCCAGCCAGCCCCGACTTGTGTCACTCCAGCCCACCCTCATATGTCACTACAGTCCCCCCAACACGTGCCATTGCAGCCAGGGGCTAGTGCAATTTAAGTGTTCTAGGGTCACTTGACTGCAGATTCCCTGTGAAAAGCTGGGCCGCTTGCTTGAATCTACCCCCTAGGCTGAATGTTGCCAGTCAGCCCCTGATTGCAGCAGCCACTTTATGTGTCCTCTATTTGCCAGTGGATGTCTCACCTATAGTATTTGGCTTCCTGAGTTTTCAGTCCCCATAGTGCTGCTGCGTGTCTGGCTGGAGTGCAGTGGTTTCTGGATCTGTTGTGGTCTTATGAGTATTGGGAGCCACATTTGAGTAACGAATGAGCCGCATGTGGCTCAAGAGCCATGGGTTGGCCACCGCTGGTGTAGGGGTTAGTTAAATATTTAAGCAATGTCTAGCTGTGTTTTGTGATTAATATATATATATATATATATATATATATATATACTAGTTATTTTGTTTACTTCTAAAATAGTTGTACATTTAATATGTATACATATTAGAGATGAGCGGGTTCGGTTCTCTGAGATCCGAACCCCCCGAACTTCACCTATTTTACACGGTTCCGAGGCAGCCTCGGATCTTCCAGCCTTGCTCGGTTAACCCGAACGCGCCCCAACGTCATCATCCCGCTGTCGGATTCTCCCGAGATTCGTATTCTATATAAAGAGCCGCGCGTCGCCGCCATTTTCACTCGTGCATTGGAGATTGAACGGAGAGGACGTGGCTGCGTTCTCTCCCTGAAAAGCTCCGTAATCTGTGCTCAGTGTGCTGCAAATATCTGTGCTCAGTGTGCTGCAAATGTCTACGTTCTCTGCCTGAAAACACTCCATATCTGTGCTCAGTGTGCTGCAAATATCTGTGCTCAGTGTGCTTTATTGTGGGGACTGGGGAAAACCAGTATAATAGTAGTACAGTACAGTAGGCCATTGCTGTATCTTGCAGCTCTGTGTCACTGCAAGTATCCATTCCATATCTGTGCTGCATTTTTGTGAGCAGTATATATAGTATTACAGTGCAGCATTTTGGTGACCAACAGTATATAGTTGTACAGTAGGCCATTGCTGTATCTTGCAGCTCTGTGTCACTGCAAGCATCCATTCCATATCTGTGCTGCATTTTTGTGAGCCGTATATATAGTATTACAGTGCAGCATTTTGGTGACCAACAGTATATAGTTGTACAGTAGGCCATTGCTATGTCTTGCAGCTCTGTGTCACTGCAGGTATCCATTCCATATCTGTGCTGCATTTTTGTGAGCAGTATATAGAGTAGTACAGTGCAGCATTTTGGTGACCAACAGTATATAGTTGTACAGTAGGCCATTGCTGTATCTTGCAGCTCTGTGTCACTGCAAGTATCCATTACATATCTGTGCTGCATTTTTGTGAGCAGTATATGTAGTATTACAGTGCAGCATTTTGGTGACCAACAGTATATAGTTGTACAGTAGGCCATTGCTGTATCTTGCAGCTCTGTGTCACTGCAAGTATCCATTCCATATCTGTGCTGCATTATTGTGAGCAGTATATAGTAGGACAGTGCAGCATTTTGGTGACCAGCGGTATACATATATAGTACAGTACAGTAGGCCATTGCTGTATCTTGCAGCTCTGTGTCACTTCTAGTATCTTGATCAGTGCTCAATATCTGCTGCATTGTTGTGACCAGTAAGTATACTGTACTGTGCGACGTGTGTTATACACCTGGTGATTACTGATTATACATCCTGTAATCTGTACTGAGCGATGTGTGAGATACATCTGGGGATTATACATCCTATATACTGTTTTTTGCGACGTGTGTTATACGCCTGGTGATTACTGATTATACATCCTGTAATCTGTACTGAGCGATGTGTGAGATACACCTGGGGATTATACACCCTATATACTGTACTGTGCGACGTGTGTTATACACATGGTGATTACTGATTATACATCCTGTAATCTGTACTGAGCGATGTGTGAGATACACCTGGGGATTATACACCCTATATTATTATTATTATTATTATCCTTTATTTATATGGCGCCACAAGGGTTCCGCAGCACCCAATTACAGAGTACATAAATAATCAATCAGGAAAACAGCAACTTACAGTTGATGACAGTATAGGACAAGTACAGGGTAAATAAACATAGTTACATCAGCAGATGACACTGGAATAAGTATCAGGTGGCAGAAGACTGCTGGATGTGGTACAGTTGAAGATTATTAAAGTAAGACAAAGGATAAACACATGAGGGAAGAGGGCCCTGCTCGTGAGAGCTTACAATCTAAAGGGGAGGGGTAGACAAACATGGGTGACACAGATGGGGTACATAGAGAACGTGGAACAGAGGGTTAGGATGAGATTTGGCTGGGTTTGGTGAAGAAGTGGACCCCCAGAAGGCACAAGTCAGTACTTAACATTGCAACATTTTACTGGGCTATGCAGGAGAAAATTAAAAATAGGGGGGGGGGGGGGGGGGGGAAGAATAGATAACTTCTACCGCTTTCAAAAAGGTCAAAGGAAGCTAAAATAATGGACAACTACCTCATGGAAGCCAGACACAGTATACCAAACAGTACTTAGCAGAGTTAGGAATGAGTGCTTATGAAATAAAGTAACATTTTGTCATAATATTTCAGAAACTGCATGGCTGGTCTCTTGCACTTTTTTGCTCTAATATACCACCTGCTTTAGGATTTATATTCAAAAACATTATGTCTCCATAATCCCAAAAACGTCAGTCTTCTTGGAAAGTGGTTTGTTCCTTTGTAAGGGAAAGAGAACAAACGTTCTCAAACAACGGTTTCTCAATTTCTTTTTCCTCTGGGAAGGGATTGTGGATTCGCAGGAATATCTGAGCATTTCTGTAATCAGAAAGCAGCAACTTTATACAAATGTTTACGAATAATTCCAGTGATTTTGTCATTTCTTCCAGTGATTTGGACCAATAATACCATTGATTAGAACGAATAATTCCTGTGATTTTGTCATTTTCTTCCAGTGATTTGGACCAATAATACCATTGATTAGAACGAATAATTCCTGTGATATCGAGGTGTTTGTGTCGCTTAGCTTAGCCGTCCAACAACCACAGTGCACCTCTTTTTCTCTTTTCTTTGCATCATGTGCTGTTTGGGGACTATTTTTTTAAGTGCCATCCTGTATGACACTGCAGTGCCACTCCTAGAACTTGGGTCGCTTAGCTTAGCCATCCAGCGACCTTGGTGCACCTCTTTTTTTCTTTGCATCATGTGCTGTTTGGGGACTATTTTTTTAAGTGCCATCCTGTCTGACACTGCAGTGCCACTCCTAGATGGGCCAGGTGTTTGTGCCGCCCACTTGGGTCGCTTAGCTTAGTCATCCAGCAACCTCGGTGCAAATTTTAGGACTAAAAATAATATTGTGAGGTGTTCAGAATAGACTGGAAATTAGTGGAAATTATGGTTATTGAGGTTAATAATACTATGGGATCAAAATTACCCTCAAATTCTATGATTTTGAAAAAAAACACCCGAATCCAAAACACACCCGAATCCGACAAAAAATTTTCAGGGAGGTTTTGCCAAAACGCGTCCGAATCCAAAACACGGGCGCGGAACCGAATCCAAAACCAAAGCACAAAACCGAAAAATTTCTGGTGCACATCTCTAATACATATAAATAAGAATCATAATGACCGTGGCAATACATTTTGAATATTGTTGTCAGAAACACTTGTGCGCAGTGAGGTATAATCCAAAATAGTTAGTTGTATAGTTGTAGTTTATTAAAGGTTTAAAATATGTGATGTACTGTATATACAGTATTACAACCAGTGATATCTTCTCTAAAAACAGGTCCTGAATGGTTTTGTCATGCATTAAAATAATTGAATGCATAAAAATATAATGACAATATAAGATAGCATATGCAGTATAACAAACATGTAACAATAGAAGGGGAAGGTGACCAGTTCTTTTATAGAACCTCCTTATGGTGCTGCTACAGATCAGTAAATAATAGTTCATTTGTGATTGGTAAGTTTATAGCAGAATGCACTCTTATTAGTGGACCAAAAAATATCCTGACTACCCTGTACTTAGATGCCAGGATCAACTCACAGAAGCAGGTTTACTTTCAGGCTCTGCTTGAGGTAATAGATCTGTTACTTACAAATACACTTACCTTTATGCACCAGAATCTTTTCACTAATGTTACTGAAATCCCCAAGACCTATTACATTTGCAGCAGCTGCTCTGAACTGGAATGTTCCTTCCGAGACCTTAGACTTTCATATACAAATGTCACAACATGAGCCATTATATGCCATTCGCCATGACACTAGCTGTCTTCCATCAGCATCCACCTGCCTGAAGAGAAAATGCTTCACTGTAAAGATCTACAGTTTATATTTAGTGATCCTGAGATGATTATTAGGTTGAGACTTACTAATGGCTAAACTGAACATCAAAATGCATTACCTAAATGTGCAATCACAAAGATTGGCAAACCAAACCCAGTACACTTTAAATACTGTAACACACTCTACTCAGGTTTGGTATGTCGTTTGGGTGCTTGCAAACTAGAACACGTTATAAGGCTGTTCAGTCAATCTGGATATTTGGTACAACTGTCAAAAAATCTAGAAGCTTATTATAGGAAGCATTCTGATGCTTTTCTCTGCCTATAGTGGGCGGTTTCTTCAGAACATAACGGCATTTTATTTTAATTTATGACAGTAATTCCAAAGGGAATTGGAATTCTAATCAGCATTAACTATACACCCTTAGGATGTGGTGAAGTTTTATGTGTGCACAAAAGTTGTTATCTTGGAGTTCTGAATGCAGTTTGGCATCATAATAGGAAAGCACATATGTATACTTGTAAATGAGCAAGCTGGTCTGTCAGTATATCCAGACTAACAACTTACCTGGCAACAATTAGTTGTGCCTATAAGCAATGGGATTACATTCATCAGTATGTATTATAGGAAGCATTATTAGATGTATTTATTCTAACAAATATAAATGAGTTTTCATACTTTGTTAAATATTGTTTAAGGAACCTTGGGGGTAATTCTGAGATGATCGCAGCAGCAAGTTTGTTAGCAATTGGGCAAAACCATGTGCACTGCAGGGGGGGGGGCAGATATAACATTTACAGAGAGAGTTAGATTTGAGTGGGTTATTTCGTTTCTGTGCAGGGTAAATACTGGCTGCTTTATTTTTACACTGCAATTTAGATTTCAGCTGAGAGATCACTGTACATCGTTGTTGCCGATCATTGCTTTTAATCACTGAACAGTGGTTGCTATCAGCATCTGCTGAATGGGCAACTGACTCATACTTATGATTTATAGGCCCCATAAGTTACAGTAGGGTATACAGTATATTGATTTTTGTGGTATTAACATTTTCTTATTTTATACGCATACAAATTTCCTATGTACTTTATTGCATATGTTAGATGCACACCCACTCACATCTGGAGTGGCAGCATGCAGGTGTGCAAGTGTAAGTTCCTCAAAGTAAAGTAGTGTTGCTGTAAGTGTAGCCTATAAACTGGAGAAGGGACCTAATGAGATTTCCCTAATTAACCTTTTAATAGGTGTATCATATATAAGTACTGCAGACCTGGTGTAAATATATGTGGTGATGATGATGATTACGATGATGATGATGTTGATGATATAAGCGGCACTATCTTGCCACTTTGGATTGGCTGCCTGTGTATTGATTCTTCCAGTTAATAGTACTACTTTAGCATTTCAGCTATATTATGTAATTGTTACTTATTTGTCATTTCCATTTACACTACTACAGGAAAGAAACTAACCTTTGGATTCTTAAAGCTGTACACAACAGATGTTAGGGGTTTTGTACTTCTTTACATTTATATGGGAAATGTGACTTTCACAGTTATTAATAACACTGTTAAGGCACAATTCTCTATATTCTATATGTTGAAGAATATGATCCATGCCACTCCTCAATAAGAGTTAGTAAATACAGGTTGAGTATCCCTTATCCAAAATGCTTGGGACCAGAGGTATTCTGGATATCGGATTTTTCCGTATTTTGGCATAATTAGATACCATAATGAGATATCATGGCAATGGGACCTAAATCTAAGCACAGAATGCATTTATGTTACATATACACCTTATACACACAGCCTGAAGGTCACTTAATACAATATTTTTAATAACTGTGTGTGTTAAACAAAGTTTGTGTACATTGAGCCATTAGAAAACAAAAGTTTCACTATCTCACTCTCGCTCAAAAAAGTCCGTATTTCGGAATATTCCGTATTTCGGATATTTGGATATGGGATACTCAACCTGTAATATGTTACCTCTGAGAGTACCTCCTGAGAGGAAAAGCGGTCACAGGTGGGATTGCTCTTGGGTGCAGGCAAATTGGGAAGGAGATACAGTATAAACTCTTTAAGCAGTGATAGCTTTTTCTGCAACGTGGTGAACAATTAAAAGTTAATTTATTAATTCAAAGACACTTCATCAGATGCACTACATATTCTCTATCACATGTTGTGCTTTGGAAGCCATAGCCCCCTTTTTCAGATTTGTACTTTAATAGATGGGTTCAGGTATGAGGTGACCATGTGTGGTCTGTTTGCTTAATCCAAAGAGATAGTTCAGGAGTGTTGAGAGACTAAAACATCTGTGTCTGCTGTCATTTCAATTTCACCAACAAAACAGACATTTATTACTATTTACATTTTTTTTATATCCTTTCCGGATCACCTGCTTCCAAGAACAACCACACCTTTGACCACATCTCTTGTCTACAGTATATGATACTTCATTACATTATATTACGGTGCATACTGTATCATATGCAGACACACTGCTGTTTTTTACTATTACTAATATTTACTTATACTGTACATATAAAGTGTAAAATACCAAAGTCCAAAGAGTTAAGTGGGCTTAACACATACTTATTACTATACAATTAGAAGGAATAAGTTTACACAGTAATGCCAGTAACTAAATAAAGAGCTGTACATAATATATACTCTCTATTTTCATGTTTACATGGGCAATCCTACAAAAGCAGAGGCAGAGTGATTTAACAAGAACATATGGGATCAGTACTAAATCCCGCTGGACGGGATCCCGGCGGTTGAAATACCGACGCCGGAATCCCGACCACACAATCCCGACCACACAATCCCGACAGGGGTGGCGAGCGGAACGCAGCCCCTTGCGGGCTCGCTTCGCTCGCCACGCTGCGGAAGCGGTGCCTCGCTACGCTCGTCACACTATTATATTCTCCCTCTATGGGTGTCGTCGGCACCCACGTAGGGAGAATATGTCGGGATTGTGCCGGTCGGGATTTCCGGCGTCGGTATTTCGACTGCCGGGATTCCGTCCGGCGGGATCTTGACCGCCTCCCGAACATATTGGTGTATATTCAATTGGTGTCGAATCCCGGCGTGGATTCGTCATTTTTATGATTCGACACTATTCGACAGCAGAAACCTTCTACCCGGGACACTGAATTCGACATATTCAATTAAAAATGGATTTGACACCCCCCCGGTCGAAAACAGACCAATCGTCGAATAGTGGGCGGCCTGGATTCTACTTCCCGCCATTTGGAATCATTTATAGGGCTTGTTTGCTGCGTGCTCAGCAGTATTTTTGTGAGGAGCTGCAGAGTGATCAATTTGGTTTTGCTTGCTGTGGTATCGTTCACACACCCAGCAGACTTTCATCTAGGACAGACAGAAGACCTTCAGTCACCCTGGAGGAGAGTCGTTTTTGGAGCTAATTCGACATTTTTAGGTAAGTACCACATGTGGTCTGGCGTTGCATGTAGGTGTTTGTGTAGTGTATGGGTGTTGTTTTGAGTGCTTGGCTACTGTTTTGTATGAGGTATGAGTGCAGCATGTAATGTTTGGGTGGTGGGGGTGGTGCCATGAGTTGTACATGTGGTGCTTCTTGGGTGTGTTTGGGGTATGTATATGTGTGCAGGTGTGTATTTTTAAGGTCATGCTTGTATTGCTGCATGATTTTAGTGGAGTTTTGTGTTTGGGGATAGTTTTTCATGTTTTTGTTTTTTTTTATTTGCTAAAATGTGTTTTTGGTCATGCTTCAACACTGGTGTACTACCAGCATGACATGTTGGGGTGCAGCGATGCATTTACTGGCCTTTTGGGTTGTTTGGGCATGGTTTATCATGTTTTTTTTATGTGCTAATGTGTGTTTGCTCATGCTTGAGCACTAGTGTACCAGCAGCATGACATGTTGGGATGGCTTTACTGGCTTTTTGGGTGGTTTTTCATGTTTTTTTTTTATGTGTTTGGTCATGCTTGAGCACTGGTGCACCCCAACATGTCATGCTGCTGGCACATTTACTGGCTTTTTGGGTTGTTTGGCCATGGTTTTTCATGTTTTTTTAAATGTGCTAATGTGTTTGGTCATGCTTGAGCACTGGTGCACCCCAACATGTCATGCTGCTGGCACATTTACTGGCTTTTTGGGTTGTTTGGGTATGGTTTTTCACAATTTTTTTAATGTGCTAATGTGTTTGGTCATGCTTGAGCACTGGTGTACCAGCAGCATGACATGTTGGGGTGGCTTTACTGGCTTTTTGGGTGGTTTTTCATGCTTTTATATGTTTGGTCATGCTTGAGCACTGGTGCACCCCAACATGTCATGCTGCTGGCACATTTACTGGCTTTTTGGGTTGTTTGGGCATGGTTTTTCATGTTTTTTTAAATGTGCTAATGTGTTTGGTCATGCTTGAGCACTGGTGCACCCCAACATGTCATGCTGCTGGCACATTTACTGGCTTTTTGGGTTGTTTGGGCATGGTTTTTCACAATTTTTTTAATGTGCTAATGTGTTTGGTCATGCTTGAGCACTGGTGTACCAGCAGCATGACATGTTGGGGTGGCTTTACTGGCTTTTTGGGTGGTTTTTCATGCTTTTATATGTTTGGTCATGCTTGAGCACTGGTGCACCCCAACATGTCATGCTGCTGGCACATTTACTGGTCTTTTGGGATGTTTGTGCGTGTTTTTTCATGGTTTTTTAAATGTGCTAATGTGTTTGGTCATGCTTGCGCACGTGTGCACCCAACATGTCATGCTGCTGGCACATTTACTGGCTTTTTGGGTTGTTTGGGCGTGGTTTTTCATGTTTTTTTTAATGTGCTAATGTGTTTGGTCATGATTGAGCACTGGTGTGCCAGCAGCATGACATGTTGGGGTGGCTTTACTGGCTTTTTGGGTGTTTTTTTATGGTTTTTCTTAATGTGCTAATGTGTTTGGTCATGCTTCAGCACTGGTGCACCCCAACATGTCATGCTGCTGGCACATTTACTGGCTTTTTGGGTTGTTTGGGTGTGGTTTTTCATGTTTTTTTAAATGTGCTAATGTGTTTGGTCATGCTTGAGCACTGGTGTACCAGCAGCATGACATGTTGGGGTGCAGGGTGGCTTTTGTGTTTTTATTTTTTTATTTTTTATGTTTGTATTTTTAATAGAATGAATTATGTAATGTGGGGTGCGCGTCTTTGTGTTTTATTTTTGGTGTGTTTGGTTGTGTTTTTTGGGGTACATATGTAAAAATTATTTTTATTTTTCTTTTTACACCAGGATGTCCAGGGACCAGCGCCCCCGACCCCCCCCCCCCCCCTCCCCTTCCCCCCAGGAGGAGGAGATGGCCGAACAGGCATCCAGCAATCAGCCGTGGTCATCAAGGGACCAACCAGAAAGTAGAAAGAGAAAGAAAAGGCCAAGACAGGTAATTACTTTCAGCACCTGCAGCCACAATAGCATCCAACTTGACACACCCAAGGGCTAGTTTGCGCACTGCCAGGCACACCGATACACCACAAGGCACACTTGCAGGTATCTTTGCGCACTGCCAGGGACACTGACACACTCCCAGGGACACCTACAGATCATTGTGATAGTATTAATTGCATGTTTTATTTCCCAGAAGGCAAGAAGCCAGCCAGAGGATCAGTCAGAGGAGGAATCCTCTGGAGAAGACACAGGACGGAAGATTCAACGTGGACCCCGGTACACTGAGGCGGAAAACTGTGCCCTAGTTGATGGCGTCGACAGGTCCTATGACGTTCTGCACGGACCAAGGGCACAGACAACCGCAGCAAAGTCAAAGAGAAAGATCTGGGACACCATCGCGAGTCAAGTCACTGCAGTATCTGGAAACCGCCGCAGCACCAGAAACTGCATGAAGTGGTACAGTGATTGCCGTAGACAGACCAAAAAAAGATGGGGATTTAGCGCCGACATGAGACAGGAACCGGAGGTGGTCCACCTCTCAATTTGAAGTCGCTTCCCTTGGAGGAAGTTATAAAAAGGCGCATGAACCCTGTCATGGTCCAAGGAGTTTGCGGAGGTGTGGACTCCACCCGTCCTGCTGGCTTTCCTGAGGAGGAAGAACCGCCCAGAAGACGGAAGATGGCGGGAGCACAGCAGTCCAAAAGGAGGCGTGATGGTAAGAATACATTCAGATGAGCTGTACTAAACTATTATTTTTTTTCTTTGATAATGTGTTTGTTCTTTCCCCTAGACACGCCTGCCTAGAGGACATCACCTGCGCGCAGGACATAATCAGCGCGCAGACCATCACCTGCGCGCCGGACATCATCAGCGCCCAGACCAGCACCTGGACACCAAACTTCAACAGTACGCAGTACATCACCTGCGCACAGGGCATCCCCAGCTCGTGATCTACCCTCCAGGAGCTCAGAGACTGTGACCCAAGAACCTCAAGAAGACATTACCCTTGTGGACCCATCACCTGAACTGTTTGAGTCGATAGGGTTAACCGACGAGACATTTCTAGGGTTTGATGACAGCCGTGCAGACGCATCCAGCCATACCCTAGAAAAGTCTCCAGATTTGAGGCCCAGAGAAGCTCCTGGAGCAGTGGCACCAAAGGATGCAGAAGGTTGATATATCAATCCATAGATTTTTTTTTGTTAACCATTTTGTATAGTTTACTAACTTTTTTTTTGTTTGTTTACTTTTGCACACAAGGTGCCACAGACCAGCAGCGGATTCGCATCAGGGATTGGTCCCTACTTCAGGCCGGATCTGTTACAGGAACAGGCGGACAACGAGGAGGAATTGCAGCAGCCCGCAGTTTCTACATCCCTGTGTAAGTAATTAGATAAAACAAATTTTTTTAAAAAAATCTTTGTGAACCTTCAAACATATGTAGGAATGTGTCTCTAATTTATTTCTAATTTTCTTTGCAGCTGCACAAATGCAATTGGTGGCAGACATTCAGCAAGGGCAGGATCCCTCACATATTCAGAGGGTAAACACCCTGGCAACAGAGATGCAGGACCGCCAGGAGAGTTTTCGGGATGTCGTTGACACCAGACTGGACGGCATTGAGAAGTCAATGGAGAAGATAGCAAACAGTATGGTTGAAATGCAATAGGCTCTTGCCGACAGCACGGCAGAAACGCGAAAGACCAGGCAGGCAGATCACAGGGTGACTATGGACATCCTTCATGTTCTGGTCACATCCATCAACCGGCTGGTGGACAACACGGCATGCCAGTCACACAGTGTTCACAACATGTCGGAGAGCCAGCGACATTCTGCAGCCAACCAACAGATCATCGCAACAACGCTAAAGATGATCTACGACAAACTCCCAGAGCCAGCTCATCAACATGCTGGTCAACCACCACATCCGCCACAAGCCACACTGACGCCTCCTGCTCTTGCTCCACCACATTCCTGGTATGGACAGTCACAGCAGTACCAAGGATATACAGGGATGTACCCCACTTACCAGATGCCTCCACCACCAACACCGGCCTCAACATCTACACCAGCACGGCCACCAAGGCCAATCCAATGCACTCAACAGCTGCCAAGGACACCGTCACCACCACCGGAAGAAGAGGATCAGGACAGCCCCCACACACGATAGCGCGGTCATATTATTTCATTATTTCTAATGTTATTTTTTTCTGCTTCCCCTTTTCTCCCTCCCATTAGTTTGTTTTTTTCTTTGTATTGTTTCAATTTAATATGTGTTCTCCTCCCCCACCCCCGACCGGGTACTACCAAGGAGCTATGTCTAGACATACATGTGCGGGCATGTATGAGTGTGGTAACTGATGAAAGCTCCTTGTGGTTACATATATGATGGACCAAAGAGCTAATCTGATATCACTTTTTTTTTATTTATTTTTTTAAACCCCTCTGGTGAAAAAGTGTGTAAATTATTCATTCACTTTTGTGTTACTTGACCATTCACTAGTATATTTTTTTTAATTCATCATAGGGATGGTTGATAAAGAGTCATGAACAGCGTTGTTCGTGTTGTGCTTACAAAGGTGAGTAAAGCCATGTTTCACTATACACACACTTACACAAACCTTGTCCCGCCTGCCCTTGGGGAACCACACAGTCCAGCAAAACCCATTGCTGGACTGTGTGGTTCCACAAGTGCAGGCGTGGCAAAGTGCAGAATACTGACACCACCACTCTTCCACTTTGTCACGGCTGCCCTTGGGGAACCACACAGTCCAGCAAAACCCATTGCTAGACTGTGTGGTACAACAAGTGCCGGCGTGGCAAAGTGCAGAATACTGACACCACCACTCTTCCACTTTGTCACGGCTGCTCTTGGGGAACCACACAGTCCAGCAAAACCCATTGCTGGACTGTGTGGTTCAACAAATGTTCTTGGAAAAGGAATGTGAACGTGACATCATTACAGTTCCCTTTACTTAAGTATGATTTTCTAATTTTTCAACAGATATCGACACAAGAAAAAGGAATGTATGAAGAACAAATACTTTTTTTGCTTTTTTACAATTTATTTTTTCACAATAGAAAATACAACTGTCTTATTTTCTTCAATAAAAATTTAAAATTTTGAAGTTTTATGTTTTTTCTTAAAATTAATGGTAAATTAAATTTACAATAGGGCATTTCAGGAATGCGGTGGTATTGAAGGTCTTCTGGTAGGCCATCCATGGTAGAGGGGGAGTACTGTAGTGTTACTTTACATCCGGAGAGTGTACTTTTAACTTTGGGAGGGCTTTCTACGTAAGACCTGTGTAAGAGAAATAGGATTAAGTTCAAGGTATTTGGAATCGTGTCACCTCTCCTGGAAAAGAACAGGTACCAGCAACATTGCACAAAAAAACAGGTTACAACCGTCATTGTCCAAACTGCGGCCCTCCAGATTTTGAGAAACTACACATCCCAGCATGCCCGGACAAAGCTTTAGCATTCTCTGACAGCAAAGCTGTGTCAGAGAATGATGTGATATGTAGTTTCACAACAGCTGGAGGGCCACAGTTTGAACATGCCTGGGTTACTCCGACAAGAGGGAGTTTTGGCCAATACATCTCACCTGAAGGGTATCTCTGTAACATGGCGGGGGGCAGGTCCACATCATAAGTAGGCCGTCCATGGTATAGCTGGGGTACTGTAGTGTCACTTTACATCCAGCGAGGGTACTTTTCACTTTGGCAGGGCTACTCCGTAGAACCTGTGGAAGAGAAAAGGATGAAGTACAAGGTAATTGGAAGCGTGTCATCTTTCCTGGAAAAGAACAAGAGGTACCAGCAACACTGCGCAAACACACAGGTTACACCAACAAGAGGGAGTTTTTGCCAATACATCTCACCTGAAGGGTGTCTCTGTAACATGGCGGAGGGGCAGGTCCATATCAAAAGTAGGCCATCCATGGTATAGCTGGGGTACTGTAGTGTCATTTTACATCCAGCGAGGGTTATTTTCACTTTGGGAGGGCTACTCCGTAGGACCTGTGGAAGAGAAAAAGGATTAAGTACAAGGTAATTGGAAGAGTGTCATCCTTCCTGGAAAAGAACAAGAGGTACCAGCAACACTGCGCATACACACAGGTTACACCGACAAGAGGGAGTTTTGGCCAATACATCTCACCTGAAGGGTGTCTTTGTAACATGGCGGTGGGGCAGGTCCACATCACAAGTAGGACGTCCATGGTAGAGGGGGGTAAACTTGCAGAAGAACTGTGACAACCCCAAAAAAAAATGTAACTAAAAATATGACCACTGATTTTACATGAAAATACAAATATTACAAGTATACTCACAGGCTGGGGAAAAATACGTCTCGATCAACATTCTGGAGCAGAAGATTGGTTCCCATTGCGGAAAGCCCTGCAATGAAGAGTCACCGGCAAATGGTTTGCAACACATATGTTGTGTAGAATACAACATGCATTTACTATGCCGCAAACCTTCGATGGTGAGTATAAAAGAGCACCACCGGAAGAGTCTAAAAATCGAAACCAGCTTTTAAGTACACCAAAGGCACGCTCAATTACGCCCCGCGATGCAATGTGTGTCTCTTGGTACCGTTCTTGCGCTTCACCAACAGGATTAGACAATGGGGTCAAGAGCCAAGGTTTGTTGGGATAACCTGCATCGCCTACGGGAAAAAGAAAAATGGTGGGTAATATAAAAAAAAAATATATATATATATACTACTTACCTAACAGCCAGCCACCCGGCATATTTCCTGTCTCAAAATCCTGAAACAGCGATGACTGGCTTAGGATGAAGGAGTCGTGAGATGACCCAGGAAATCCCACAAAAAGATTGGTACATTTCATATCGGCATCACAGACCGCCTGAATATTCATAGAATGGAAGCATTTTCGGTTCCAAAAACATTCTTCAGAATTCCGTGGCGGCCTGATGTGCACGTGACTAGAGTCAATCGCGCCCTGAACATTGGGAAATTTAAATTCATTGTAAATGCCTAATTTGATCTAACACCATCCGCTGTCCATATCTGGAAATCTGATGAACTGGTTCGTTAATTTGCGGAACGCCTTAATGACCTGGGTTATACAGCATGACAGTGTCGGCTGTGAAAAACCGCACGTTTGAGACAAAGTAGGCAGGAATGTGCCTGATGCCAAAAAATTTAATGTAGCCAGCAGTTTCTGGAAACCACTGACTGCGTGATTGGTCCGTGCCCGAGGTTCCAGGTCGGCCTCCAACAGATCGTACAGCGAATATATTTCGCGAGCCCGATAAGCGATAATTTTGTATCACCTCGAACTCGGAGAGATCCTCCAGTACATGCCTAGTGCGATACTGGCGTGGACGTGGAAATGAAGCACGCACTGACTCACCCAATGCAGACATTTGCTGACCACGATCCTGATGTTCCACAGCCTTTTCATCCTCCACACTTGCCACCAGCATGAACATCACAATCTGGTCAGAAAAGGGATCCATTATTGTAGTCAGTGTAAAAAAATAGGATATATATGTTAAAAATGCAGGTATTGTACAAAAAAAATGATTCCACAAGAGAGCTGACTGCAGAGGCGGATTGGCCATAGGGTTTACAGGGAAGATTCCCGGTGGGCCAACGCACCCGTGGGGCCTGTTTTGTTTGAGGACATGTGGTCCTTTTTATAGACATAATGAATAAGATGCAAAATAATTTGCATATATGAAAATGACTTTGCCACTTAGCCTGTGATTGCAGATGATCTAGTGCACACGTTCTCAAACTCGGTCCTCAGGACCCCACACAGTGCATGTTTTGCAGGCCTCCTCACAGAATCACAAGTGACATAATTAGCTACACCTGTGGACCTTTTAAAATGTGTCAGTGAGTAATTAATACACCTGTGCACCTGCTGGGTTACCTGCAAAACATGCACTGTGTGGGGCCATGAGGACCGAGTTTGAGAACCACTGTCTAGTGAATGCTCTGTCTGCCTGCTTGGCTGACATATAAGATTGAGTGAATAGTGATTGGGATACGGTTGGTGTAATAAGCAAGAAAATATATCTATCTAAAGAATGATATAGTTTCCTAAATTCTGAAGGTGTATCATACAATGTGCTCATAATATGTAATTTTATTTATTTTTAACTTCCCCCTTGATGCTGGACATCCCCACTATCTGGAAAGTCTTAGGGGGAGAGTGCTGCTGCCATGGCCCATGTCTAGACCTTACACCTCTGGTGTTGCCCATGTGGGGCCACTAGTGCAAATTTTTCCAGGGCCGCTTTTTGTTCCCAATCCGCCCCTGGCTGACTGCAATGGCTGCTCGTCTCCCTGAAGTCTCAAAAACGGGAGTGAGGAGAGAGGAGTGGCTTTGGAGAAGTGTAACCTGGGTAAAACTGTGGAATCATGGGTACATTTCCCTCAGCCGAGTACAGGAAAAAATATTCTTTGAAAAAAATCTAAATATAATAATGTGGGTCATAAATACAAAACTAAGTAGCTAATTACTTCAAATATAAATAGATATGCTAGTAGAAATCAAAAAAGCATCAAAAAATAAAAGTATTTAAGATTTTTTTGTCAGCTAATGCCAGAAAAACTTGGCGCAATGAAATTGACGAAAATAATGTCGAAAAGCGCTGATACCGGTTCGACAGTCTTCAATTCAATATACCTTTGTCGAAATGCCGCCTTTTTAACATTATAGACATTCGACTGTCAAATAGTCAAAAATCGAAACTGAAACAACAAGTTTTTTGACAATAAGTGCCGTATTGAATTGTCGAATCCGATTCGACATGATTTTTTTGACGAAAAAGCCCTGTGTTTCGACAAATACAGTAATTCGACATCAATTGAATATACCCCATAGAGAGCATTACTTAGCAAGAAGTACATATTAGGACTTGGAGATGAGCTGACATATTCCAGAAAGTAAGGTATAATGGTGTACTTACCTATACTGTAATATATTATAAAGGAGGTTACTGCCGTTATCTTCAAAACTTTTCCACTGGATGGTATTTTCATCTCCCGGCACACTCTGTGGAATTCCTGGATTATTTGGTATTCCATCTAAAGTACAGAAGATAGAACATTGTGCTTTACATGAGTGTTCAAATAATAGAAATGGGGGCCTATGAAACTGACAAATATAGGAGCATTGTGAGTACTGCTATCAAATTAGAACAAAAGAAAGGTCTTATTTTGTTTGGAGTGTGTATTGTTAAAAGGACTTTTGATGTTGCCTTGATGCACAATAAATGCTTGTCAGCTTCAAGGGCATATTGGATTATCTGTAATTTCATATGTCATGCAAATGAAGTACTTCACAATTTCTGTACTTTTGCTTATCCTGTTTCATCTTTATTTTTGCACACAAAACCCACCAGCAACACTAAGTGTTGTCACATATACTTGCATTAAATGCTTATTTAGTGGTGTAACTTTATGTAATAGGCAAATGGACACTACATAAACCGTAAACTGAGATTTACCATAAGGTCTCCACTGCAGTATGTTTGGCTGCTTAGAATGCACAGAGAAAAAAAAAAAGGTCACTTAATAATACAATAAATAAGTAAAATGATCAGTAAGGGCAATAGGAAGGTTCAAGATTCCGCTGCTAACATTTAAAAATGAATTCATTAGACATAAAAAAATAATTTATTAGTATATTTTGCATAAGGCAAGAGACTTTCTTCTGATCAGTTTTATTTATTTATTTATTTATTTATTTGTATTTTGCTATAGGCAAGACCTTCACTTCAATTCTGTCAGTTTTTACCTAATGCTGGGTACACATTAGGCGATCGAAAGGCCGTTCAAGCGAATGGGTGTTATATCGCGAGGTGGAAGGCGAGTGTCTACACCCGATGTCTGTGAATAACATTATTCACAGACATATCACATTGGCGCATCTGGCTGTGTGTATGCACGGTCTGTCGACTGCCTGTACAGTTGTGTACAGGTCGTACACATCCTACAAGGACTGACGTCTCAGCTGAGCGGGCAAATTAATATGCACGTCCAGATGTGATATCAGAATGCCACATTCAGCAGCCGATTGGTAAGTGTTAGTATATGCTTACCTGCATCAGTCAAGGTGTACCAACAAAAAGACCCAAACCACTTTTGATAACAACATTGAAATTGTTTTACATTTAAGGTTCACATCATTTTAAAATGATAACTGAGTCAGCCATATAAATTGTCCTCAGCCCGCAAAATAAGCCCCATACTTTCATTTAGGACCAAAGTAAAGTATAACAGTTATTAGGGTCGTAATTAGGGTGGTAGGACATGTGTCACTACCAGGGATGGCAACAGAAATCTTGGGTCCCGGTACACACTCATGTTTTAGGGCCCCCTATCCCTCCCTAGGTACAGACCAGTTAACCATTGGCTCATCCCCATCTCTCTACAGCCTCACCCCCACCTCTCCAGCCTCACTCCTCACCTGTTTCACTCCAGCCTCATCCTTGCCTGTCTCTCCTGCACCATCCCTGTGTCTCCAACCTCACCACCATTTCACTCCATCTTCAGCCATCCACTAATCTCACCTGTCTCGCAGCATCACCCCCTCCATATCTATAAGCCTTATTCCCCACCCTGTGTATCTCTGCCTCCCCCTCCCCCTGTGTCTCACAGCCTCTGCCTCCCCGTGTCTCTCGGCCTCAGCCTGTCCGTGTCTCTTGGTGTCAGCCTCCCTTTGTCCCTCAGCCTCAGCCTCCTTGTGTCTCTAAACCTCACCATCCTTCTGAGTCTGTCCACCATACCCCTGTGCCTCTCCTGGTACCTCTCAGCCGCCCCATGTGTCTCTATACCGCCATCCACTTGTGTCTCTCAGCCTTCCCCCTGTGTTTCTTTCGGCCTTCCCCCTATGTCTTTTAGCCTTCACCAATGCCTCTCAGCCTACCCCTGTGTCTTTCAGTCTCCATCTGTGCCACTCAGCCTCCCCTTGCTCCTCTTAACCTCCTCTTCCCCTGTGCCTCAGCCGTCCCTTGTGTCTCACAGACTCAGCCACCCCGTTTCTCTTAGCCTCATCATCCCCATGTCTCTCAGCTTCCCTATCCCCCATGTTTCTTAGTCCCCCATCTTCCTGTGTCTCCTAGCCTTCCCCTGTGCTTCTTAGCCTCCCCGTGTGTCTTTCAGTCTCCATCTGTGCCTCTCAGCCTCCCCTTGTTCCTCTTAACCTCCTCTTGCCCTGTGCCTCAGCCATCCTTTGTGTCTCACAGACTCAGCCACCCCGTTTCTCTTAGCCTCATCATCCCCATGTCTCTCAGCTTTCCATTCCCCCATGTTTCTTAGTCCCCCATCCTCCTGTGTCTCCTAGCCTTCCCCTGTGCCTCTTAGCCTCCCCCTGTGCCTTTCAGCCATACCTTGTGTCTTTCAGCCTTTCCCTCCCACTGTGTCTTTCAGCCCCAGTATCCACTTTAGCTTCCCTATTCCTCTATGTCACTCCCAACTCCCACCGGACCTGTGTCTCCCCAGCCCAGCCCACACTTACCTCCTGTTGCATGCTGAGGCTGCTTCCATTCTCATCTTCGGGGGCGGCTTGGCTCAACTGCTGTCCAGTGGCATAACATCAAGATGTCACATGCACTGCGTCAACTACAAACAAACTTTATTATGCCACCCGCCGAAGGCAGGCTGGGCTCCCTCTCTGTCTGCCTGGTCCCATTTGACTACAGCACAGGCAAGGGGACACAGAAACTGGTCTCCCAAGATTCCTGAGAGTCCTGGGCCCCTCAGAATTTTGGGCCCGGTACAAGTGTCCCCTTTATCACCCCCTGTGGCCACCATACAGGGCACAGCAAGACAGGGGGCATTGTTCTGCAGCACATGTAAATTTCCTGTTTAATCAATCTCACTTGCACTTTCCTCCTCTTTAATACCTGTCATCAACGGCCAACCCCATCTTCCCCTTACGTCCCTAAGAACTTTCTATCACACACTCCTTTATTATAGGTATACATGTCAAAATACTTACATACTGCACTTCTCATGCAGGAGCAAATATCTCCATGAGTAAGGTGTCTGACTGTAATATGGAAGATCAGGGGTTTGAATCCTGGGTATGTCAGTATTTTGAAATGTGTGCTTTAAATAAAGGAGGATGTGACAAAAGGTCCTGGGTATGAATGCTAAGAAATGTGTGATTTAAAATAAAGTATAATGTAAATAAATGACAAAGAGCTCTCATATTAAGTGCATACATGATGGTATAAGAGGATTGGTGCCCAAATCCATTTTCTTGTGAGCGCTCTGTGGGGGTCATTCCGAGTTGTTCGCTCGCTAGCAGATTTTAGCAGCATTGCACACGCCAGGCCGCCGCCCTCTGGGAGTGTATCTTAGTTTCGCAGAATTGCGAATGAAAGATTAGCAGAATAGCGAATAGAAAATTCTTAGCAGTTTCTGAGTAGCTCGAGACTTACTCCTACACTGCGATCAGCTCAGCCCGTTTCGTTCCTGGTTTGATGTCACATACACGCCCTGCGGTCGGCCAGCCACTCCCCCTTTTCTCCAGACACTCCCGCGTTTTATCCTGGCACGCCTGCGTTTTTCCGCACACTCCCAGAAAACGGTCAGTTTCCGCCCAGAAACACGCACTTCCTGTCAATCACACTCCGATCACTTCAACGATGAAAATTCTTCGTTCGGACGTGAGTAAATCTACTAAGTTTTGTGCTAAAATACTTAGCGCATGCGCACTAGTACCATGCGCATGCGCATTTTCACCTTAATCGCTCTGTTGCGAAAATCGGCAACGAGCGAACAACTCGGAATGACCCCCGTATGTGTAGTATTTATATATAGTATAAAAGTATATATACAGTATATATTAGAGATGTGTGGGCTCAGTTTTAAATTGAGCCCACCCTAACTTTTGCTTTCCAATGGAATCTGTGCTTTGTCCCACCTTGCTCAGATTCCAAAACAAGGCAAAACTTCATTTTCCCGAAGTCAGATCTCATGCGTTTTGGATTCGATATAAGGTAGATTAATAATAGACATTTAGCAAAACATTCTTTTTTATTTTTATAGTGCACGAAATGATATCTATATTGTCTAAGTGTGTCACACTGGTGCTGTAACCCTAAGTGTGTCACACTGGTGCTAAGCATTAACCCTTAGTGCACCCGAGCACTGGTGGTGTATTTTTTTTGTCACTACCCGATTCAGCTGCTGCCCATAGCTCCTAATATAAGGCAGTACACTGGTGTTTTTGGTCACTGCCCAATACCTACATTGCAACCCAGAGCTCCTAATACAAGCCAGCATTAACCCTTTATTGGTGCACCGTGCACTCTGGTGCCCACAAAAGATTTTGGTGAAGTTGTCATTTGTGAAAAAACTGGAAAAAAAATAGTTTTTGTTTGTACAACTTGTGTGTTCAGTTAACCTCAGTAGGTGCTGTGCCACTGCGTTAATAAATAAAATCGCCTTGAGTCTGCAGTTTGATGTCATTTGTGAAAAAAACAGAAAAAAATGAGTTTTTTTGCACAACTTGATGTGGATCAGGCTCAATTGACAGAAGAGGACAAGCAGAAACCAAGTACTAGTGCTGTGGCTGCTGCCAGTCATGATGATAGTGATATTAGTTTGTAGTACTTCAACATCAACTAAAGTCGGCATAGAGAGTTGAAGAAAGAGCACCTGAAAACAAAACAACACTTTACAATGCTAAAAAAAATCACCTCTAATAAAGGGAAAGTTTAGTGCTGAAAAATATAAAC
The DNA here is from genome assembly GCF_028390025.1 of Pseudophryne corroboree. Lineage (NCBI taxonomy): Eukaryota > Metazoa > Chordata > Amphibia > Anura > Myobatrachidae > Pseudophryne > Pseudophryne corroboree. The sequence continues at coordinate 509,295,360 of NC_086447.1, forward strand.
TTGCCTACACTGGAATCCACCATTACAGAAGTCTCTGTATATTGGCCCTCATTCCGAGTTGTTCGCTCGCTAGCTGCTTTTAGCAGCATTGCACACGCTAAGCCGCCGCCCTCTGGGAGTGTATCTTAGCTTAGCAGAATTGCGAATGAAAGATTAGCAGATTTGCGAATAGAAAATTCTTAGCAGTTTCTGAGTAGCTCCAGACTTACTCAGCCATTGCGATCAGTTCAGTCAGTTTTGTTCCTGGTTTGACGTCACAAACACACCCAGCGTTCGCCCAGACACTCCCCCATTTCTGCAGACACTCCCGCGTTTTTCCCAGAAACGCCAGCGTTTTTTCGCACACGCCCAGAAAACGGCCAGTTTCCGCCCAGAAACACCCACTTCCTGTCAATCACACTCCGATCACCAGAACGATGAAAAATCCTCGTTATTCCGTGAGTAAAATACCTTACTTTTGTGTAAAATAACTAAGCGCATGCGCCTGCGAACCTTGCGCATGCGCAGTAAGCGACTAATCGCAATATAGAGAAAATCGGCAACAAGCGAACAACTCGGAATGTCCACCCTTGTTGCATTGGACAGCAATGGTCTACCTCATAGAATTTGTAGTTCATTTTTAGGATCATGATTCTTATTCCGTATTTCATTAGTTGCTACTGTACTTTAAATGGTTTCAGAAGCTTGCGTAAGACAAAGAGTATTCTCCAGTGTGCTCTAGTAAGGTACATTCTGCCCTCCTCTCCCTATGTTATAGCTTCTTGTGTAGGTTTTAATGGCTTGTTGCTGTTCCTACATTCGCTGAAGCATATAAAGGGTGTAATTCCCCCTGCTCACTACCACTTGCTTCAGTTTGTGGCACCAAATTCTCAACCCACAGACAGAATCTCCTGCACGCCCCTGTCAGTTTTAAAAAAAAACTGAACCACCAAGTTTTTTGTGTGGGCAAAATATGGGACATGTTCAAATTCACCCAGCTGTAATGCTCTCACAATGTTACATGCGTGATCAGAAATGACAAATCCTCAGGAGAGTCCTAGTGGGGTAATCCATCCTGCTATGATATCCTTGAGTTCTTCTAACAGGTTGACACTGGTATGCCTCTTAGTGAAGCCTGTGATACAAAAAAGTAGCTTGCCTGTGAATGAGCTGGTGTAGATTCGGCTGCTACTGAAGTCGATACACCCACTCAGTGGGCTGTCACAGTCATGTAATCTTTAGTTTGACCACTACCGCTTGTCCACACATCTGTGGTTAAGTGGATAGTGGGTACATTGGCATTTTTTAGACCAATAATTAATTTTTTTTTAAACTTCCGAGGACAGGCAAGGAATCTCTGTTACAGACAAATGGAGTCGAGATGAAATTTGGTAGCGGGGATATAGGTCCTCCATTAACCATGTAAAACCAGATGCCTCCTCCTTTCTCATAAAATTTCTATGTCAATCAAACAAATTAAATTAACTAACTAACTAACTAATCAATCAATCAATCCTTCTATTATAGCAACTGAGGAGAGAAAAGACCTTAAAAGAGTAAAATAATTTTAGATACTGTCCCTAATGCCCCCATTGATTAAAATGTTCAAAATCAAGCAATTAGATTTATTTACAAATACATCCTTCGTTCCTTTACCTGCCTTCCACTCCATACTTCACCTCCTTCAGGCCTTTGATCAAATTCTTGTTTAAAGAAAAAAATCATGTTTACTTTCTGTGGGGTCATACAGTTTATTAAACTACCATCCTGTCTGCCATTGCAGGGCCACTCTGTTTCCTAGATGTGCCATGTTTTAAGTAGAACTGCCACGTGTTTGTGCCACCCATTGCTGTCACTTGGCTTAGTGAGCCAGCTAGCTCGGTGCAACCTTACCCTAACCCTAATCTAGATGACAACAATATTGTGAGTTTGAAAGATTGTTATATTTAAAGATTTTACATAGATAAAAAGTGGGAAAAAACAAGGGAAATCAGTGCTATTCACAATGGAATGTAAGCGACATAATCCTAGATACAGGAAGCACCTCATCCATTCTAAACAAGTGAAAAACATTAATGCCAAACCTGATGTGATAAAGTTTGCTGGATCAGAATGACTGGGAATTCCAGACATATACATATCCATGGCTCGTAAATGATAGAATTTGGCACATCTCCCGTAAGCATGCAGAAGTATACAGATCTGTTTGTGCAAGATTTGCTTATTGGTTTGCATCAAGTACTTTCTGTTACCTATTTAACAAAAACAAAGAGGAAAAGAAAAAAAGAAGAAAAAGAGAAAAAAAAATCAGGAGATTGTAAACAGAAATAATATGATACAATATGACAAACAAGTTATATGGGTTCCATCTAAAAGGCCGTACTGATGGGGAGATTTCCCCAGAGATGTGTGCTGAACGGCACAGACCGCTCAGAACACATCTCACCCCCCGCTCAGCACAGAGCGATGTGCAAAGCGAGGGGGGATGGACACTGAGCGCTCATTTCACCCAGTGGAGAAATGAGCGACCTGCTAGATTGTGCTTGCATGCAGGCCAATCTAGCACCGGCGATAGCGGCGCGCGGGTCCGCGCAACGCTGTCGCCAGCACCCCTACACACGGAGCGATGGTCTAAGCAATCTAGTCCGATCGCTTAGAAATGGGCTGAACATCGCTCCGTGTGTACCTCCCTTAAGACTCAAAAATAAGATCTAGTGCTGTAGAATATATTCATTATCACACTTTAGCATACCCCCCAATTGTACCTTTTTAATAGGTACAGTACCTTTTTTATGGTCTGTACCGATTTTTGGCTCTCCAAACTTCCATTGAAAGTATAGGAAAAGGGGTGTGGCCAAGCCCCCTTTACCCGTGGCCACGCCCCCTTTTCTAATTTGTACCGCTTTTTATGTGTAAAATGTTGGAGGGTATGCTTAAGCCCTGTGATCAGCAACCAGCAAGTTAAAATTATTTCACTTAGTTATTTTTGTAAGTTAAATAGTGCAAGCAAGTTTTTAAGGGCTTCCAGTCAAAATGTCGACATCAGAATGTTGATATGTTCTGAGTGTCGACATTCAAGACATGTTTAGAATGTCAACAGATGACCTCCACAATGTTGACATTATGTCAACATGTTCAAATGTTCGACACTGTGAATGTTGACACATGACTTAGGGCTAAGGTTAAGCTACAATTAGCATATGCCGTCTATTCATTTATTGTGCTTGACATTAACTATACACTTTAAGCTAGCTTATCAATTAAAATAAAGACACGGACACAACTGCGTTGGATTAAATGGTCATTGAATTTATTAATTGGAATGACCTCACTCGTAGTGGGTGGCCAGGAAGACGCTACCACTAACCAGCTCTAGTCACAGATCTTACAAAATGGCGGCGAATAAACGCCCCAACTGTCATGGGTGCGACTGAAACGCCCCATCTATATATATCAGCATGACATGTGTTGTGAAGGTCTCACCACCCCCTCCTATAGCAGAGTGAGGACGCTCCCCAAGGAAGTGCCCATCGCCCCCCCACAAGGGCAGGACACACTCGCCGTCCTTCAAAAGGGGTAAGTGCCCCACAACACCACTCATACTACAAGTGACCACTGGCCAGTAGCGCCTTCCCGCCCACTAAGTCTGAAAGAAAGATAATAGTAAGCCAAATTGAAAAGAGACAAATTGGAGAGCCAAATCAAAGGGCCAATGGGGAGGGTGGGTGGGCTTCCAACCGACAAGAGGAAGCAGATCTGGAAGTTTCTACCCTTCATGCACTAAATCACCTCCCCTACACTCACCGATAGGCTGGCCATAACCAATTACAACTCACTCCAAACTCTGATCTGCCTAGCAACAAAGGACATCTTTGACCAATCACAAAAATGTAAGACTCTTATACAGATTTCGTGCCTAGCCAGGCACTCTCCTTATCTAAGCTATCTATTCATTTATTGTGCTTGACATTAACTATACACTTTAAGCTAGCTTATCAACTAAAATAAAGACACGGACACAACTGCGTTGGATTAAATGGTCATTGAATTTATTAATTGAAATGACCTCACTCGTAGTGGGTGGCCAGGAAGACGCTACCACTAACCAGCTCTAGTCACAGATCTTACAAAATGGCTGCGAATAAACGCCCCAACTGTCATGGGTGCGACTGAAACGCCCCATCTATATATATCAGCATGACCTGTGTTGTGAAGGTCTCACCACCCCCTCCTATAGCAGAGTGAGGACGCTCCCCAAGGAAGCGCCCATCGCCCCCCCACAAGGGCAGGACACACTCGCCATCCTTCAAAAGGGGTAAGTGCCCCACAACACCACTCATCCTACAAGTGACCGCTGGCCAGTAGCGCCTTCCCGCCACTGCCAGTTTCAGAGAAACGCAGCCCGCCAACCCAATACGAAATGAAATCCAACCATACTAAACAAACCAAACAAGAACAAACTACCCGTCAAAACTACTCCCATCCCTAACTACAAAGATAACAAACTAATCCAGACAAGAAAACAGAGCCCTCAGAAAAACTCCAATCCCAAGATGGAAGAGATGCACACCATCCTTCCTAAAATAAAAGGGATTCTGGAGCACCAATAGTGGATGCCTAACTGCCAAACCACCAGCAGCCAACACAAACTTTGACACAGCAAAGTTAATCTTCTTCCGAGCCCTGTCAAGGGCTGTGACGTTCCGGGATCCCCTCCAGACAAACCTAGGAATAATGTCAGACCAAACCAAGCGTACACCAGGCTAAAGCGAGCTAAGTTCCCCTAAATCCGCCTGAATCCGAAGGATAAGATCTATACCTTTTAAGGTGACCCACATCATTACCACCCAGGTGCAGCAGCAACCATTGGGGACGCCCCCAACGCTGCTCCTGCTGAAACAACAGATACAAAAGTCCCGACCATTTGAGACCTCTCACACCTAACCAGCGCACTCTGCGACCACCCAACAATTCAGACGACCTATCAGCAAGGGGATGACGCTCGGCCCAAAACACGTAAGAATGGCCAACTACCCAAATCTGTTCGGTGGAATCAGTGGACACGGTAAAAGAAAACGTAACCTAGCTGTCAGACATTGCACATTAAAATGGGGAAGTAGAAAAGTTAGACCGAACCGAACAGTTAGTAACGGAAACAAACAAACAAACCCAAGTGAAGGAGAAAACTTAAAAAACCTCCTGTGGACCTGAAATGTCAGCCAATTGTAATTAGGCCCCCTCGGAGGAAAAATTTAAAAAATCCCTTCACACCTCCAATTGTGGAACACTAACCATTCCAAAATTGGCAGGTAAACAACGTTTTTGGGTTAGCGCAAGTAGCGCAACATTAAACCTTATCCAATCTAATATAAGACTTAAACGCAGCAGACTTTCATCGACCCATTTCTTGAATGGCTGACAGTGGAAGGCCGTGAGCCGCAGCACAAATTGCCGCACCAATGCGGAAGGAATGCTTCCCATATTCCGCACTATTAAGCCCCAGGGTGGCCAAACAGCGCTTCAACACAGCGGCAAACTGAAACCGAGTAAGAGGCAATGCATCCCCATGCAGCAGCACTTGAGCCCCACATATAGGCCTTAAGGGCAAATAAATTTGCGCGAGCAGTGCCGGGCATACTTCGTCATCCTCCTGAGCCTTCAAAGTCACCCAGCGTCCTCGACCCAGCTGGTCGGTCTTGGAACGGGGTAACCTACACATAACAACACCTTCCTTGAGCACCAGGTCCCTAAAAAGCATGCCTGTATCAGTGGACCGTTTATTAGCGGCCACCAGCTCGCCAATCCGAAAAGCCCCAAAAAATGCAAAGGAAAAGGCTGCACGGAAAAGGGACGTCTCAAACGTGGAATCAGCCACCGCCGGCAGAATCGCCATGAGTTCGTGCAAAAACTGCATGTCAATAGGTTTGCGCGTATCTGGCTGGGACGAACTTAAACTCGCCCAACTCCTGAGCACCTTGGATAAAGTAAACGACCTGGTGGGGTCCGTCCCCTGCTGCAACCGAGCATGGAACAAAATCCCCGCCAAAGCCACGCACATGGATTAGAGATGAGCGCCTGAAATTTTTCGGGTTTTGTGTTTTGGTTTTGGGTTCGGTTCCGCGGCCGTGTTTTGGGTTCGAACGCGTTTTGGCAAAACCTCACCGAATTTTTTTTGTCGGATTCGGGTGTGTTTTGGATTCGGGTGTTTTTTTCAAAAAACACTAAAAAACAGCTTAAGTCATAGAATTTGGGGGTCATTTTGATCCCAAAGTATTATTAACCTCAAAAACCATAATTTACACTCATTTTCAGTCTATTCTGAATACCTCACACCTCACAATATTATTTTTAGTCCTAAAATTTGCACCGAGGTCGCTGTGTGAGTAAGATAAGCGACCCTAGTGGCCGACACAAACACCGGGCCCATCTAGGAGTGGCACTGCAGTGTCACGCAGGATGTCCCTTCCAAAAAACCCTCCCCAAACAGCACATGACGCAAAGAAAAAAAGAGGCGCAATGAGGTAGCTGTGTGAGTAAGATTAGCGACCCTAGTGGCCGACACAAACACCGGGCCCATCTAGGAGTGGCACTGCAGTGTCACGCAGGATGGCCCTTCCAAAAAACCCTCCCCAAACAGCACATGACGCAAAGAAAAAAAGAGGCGCAATGAGGTAGCTGTGTGAGTAAGATTAGCGACCCTAGTGGCCGACACAAACACCGGGCCCATCTAGGAGTGGCACTGCAGTGTCACGCAGGATGTCCCTTCCAAAAAACCCTCCCCAAACAGCACATGACGCAAAGAAAAAAAGAGGCGCAATGAGGTAGCTGACTGTGTGAGTAAGATTAGCGACCCTAGTGGCCGACACAAACACCGGGCCCATCTAGGAGTGGCACTGCAGTGTCACGCAGGATGTCCCTTCCAAAAAACCCTCCCCAATCAGCACATGATGCAAAGAAAAAGAAAAGAAAAAAGAGGTGCAAGATGGAATTGTCCTTGGGCCCTCCCACCCACCCTTATGTTGTATAAACAAAACAGGACATGCACACTTTAACCAACCCATCATTTCAGTGACAGGGTCTGCCACACGACTGTGACTGATATGACGGGTTGGTTTGGACCCCCCCCAAAAAAAGAAGCAATTAATCTCTCCTTGCACAAACTGGCTCTACAGAGGCAAGATGTCCACCTCATCTTCACCCTCCGATATATCACCGTGTACATCCCCCTCCTCACAGATTATCAATTCGTCCCCACTGGAATCCACCATCTCAGCTCCCTGTGTACTTTGTGGAGGCAATTGCTGCTGGTCAATGTCTCCGCGGAGGAATTGATTATAATTCATTTTAATGAACATCATCTTCTCCACATTTTCTGGATGTAACCTCGTACGCCGATTGCTGACAAGGTGAGCGGCGGCACTAAACACTCTTTCGGAGTACACACTTGTGGGAGGGCAACTTAGGTAGAATAAAGCCAGTTTGTGCAAGGGCCTCCAAATTGCCTCTTTTTCCTGCCAGTATAAGTACGGACTGTGTGACGTGCCTACTTGGATGCGGTCACTCATATAATCCTCCACCATTCTATCAATGTTGAGAGAATCATATGCAGTGACAGTAGACGACATGTCCGTAATCGTTGTCAGGTCCTTCAGTCCGGACCAGATGTCAGCATCAGCAGTCGCTCCAGACTGCCCCGCATCACCGCCAGCGGGTGGGCTCGGAATTCTGAGCCTTTTCCTCGCACCCCCAGTTGCGGGAGAATGTGAAGGAGGAGATGTTGACAGGTCGCGTTCCGCTTGACTTGACAATTTTGTCACCAGCAGGTCTTTGCACCCCAGCAGACTTGTGTCTGCCGGAAAGAGAGATCCAAGGTAGGCTTTAAATCTAGGATCGAGCACGGTGGCCAAAATGTAGTGCTCTGATTTCAACAGATTGACCACCCGTGAATCCTTGTTAAGCGAATTAAGGGCTGCATCCACAAGTCCCACATGCCTAGCGGAATCGCTCCCTTTTAGCTCCTTCTTCAATGCCTCCAGCTTCTTCTGCAAAAGCCTGATGAGGGGAATGACCTGACTCAGGCTGGCAGTGTCTGAACTGACTTCACGTGTGGCAAGTTCAAAGGGCATCAGAACCTTGCACAATGTTGAAATCATTCTCCACTGCACTTGAGACAGGTGCATTCCACCTCCTATATCGTGCTCAATTGTATAGGCTTGAATGGCCTTTTGCTGCTCCTCCAACCTCTGAAGCATATAGAGGGTTGAATTCCACCTCGTTACCACTTCTTGCTTCAGATGATGGCAGGGCAGGTTCAGTAGTTTTTGGTGGTGCTCCAGTCTTCTGTACGTGGTGCCTGTACGCCGAAAGTGTCCCGCAATTTTTCTGGCCACCGACAGCATCTCTTGCACGCCCCTGTCGTTTTTTAAAAAATTCTGCACCACCAAATTCAAGGTATGTGCAAAACATGGGACGTGCTGGAATTTGCCCATATTTAATGCACACACAATATTGCTGGCGTTGTCCGATGCCACAAATCCACAGGAGAGTCCAATTGGGGTAAGCCATTCCGCGATGATCTTCCTCAGTTGCCGTAAGAGGTTTTCAGCTGTGTGCGTATTCTGGAAAGCGGTGATACAAAGCGTAGCCTGCCTAGGAAAGAGTTGGCGTTTGCGAGATGCTGCTACTGGTGCCGCCGCTGCTGTTCTTGCGGCGGGAGTCCATACATCTACCCAGTGGGCTGTCACAGTCATATAGTCCTGACCCTGCCCTGCTCCACTTGTCCACATGTCCGTGGTTAAGTGGACATTGGGTACAACTGCATTTTTTAGGACACTGGTGAGTCTTTTTCTGACGTCCGTGTACATTCTCGGTATCGCCTGCCTAGAGAAGTGGAACCTAGATGGTATTTGGTAACGGGGGCACACTGCCTCAATAAATTGTCTAGTTCCCTGTGAACTAACGGCGGATACCGGACGCACGTCTAACACCAACATAGTTGTCAATGCCTCAGTTATCCGCTTTGCAGTAGGATGACTGCTGTGATATTTCATCTTCCTCGCAAAGGACTGTTGAACAGTCAATTGCTTACTGGAAGTAGTACAAGTGGGCTTACGACTTCCCCTCTGGGATGACCATCGACTCCCAGCGGCAACAACAGCAGCGCCAGCAGCAGTAGGCGTTACACGCAAGGATGCATCGGAGGAATCCCAGGCAGGAGAGGACTCGTCAGAATTGCCAGTGACATGGCCTGCAGGACTATTGGCATTCCTGGGGAAGGAGGAAATTGACACTGAGGGAGTTGGTGGGGTGGTTTGCGTGAGCTTGGTTACAAGAGGAAGGGATTTACTGGTCAGTGGACTGCTTCCGCTGTCACCCAAAGTTTTTGAACTTGTCACTGACTTATTATGAATGCGCTGCAGGTGACGTATAAGGGAGGATGTTCCGAGGTGGTTAACGTCCTTACCCCTACTTATTACAGCTTGACAAAGGGAACACACGGCTTGACACCTGTTGTCCGCATTTCTGGTGAAATACCTCCACACCGAAGAGCTGATTTTTTTGGTATTTTCACCTGGCATGTCAACGGTCATATTCCTCCCACGGACAACAGGTGTCTCCCCGGGTGCCTGACTTAAACAAACCACCTCACCATCAGAATCCTCCTGGTCAATTTCCTCCCCAGCGCCAGCAACACCCATATCCTCCTCATCCTGGTGTACTTCAACACTGACATCTTCAATCTGACTATCAGGAACTGGACTGCGGGTGCTCCTTCCAGCACTTGCAGGGGGCGTGCAAATGGTGGAAGGCGCATGCTCTTCACGTCCAGTGTTGGGAAGGTCAGGCATCGCAACCGACACAATTGGACTCTCCTTGTGGATTTGGGATTTCGAAGAATGCACAGTTCTTTGCTGTGCTGCTTTTGCCAGCTTGAGTCTTTTCATTTTTCTAGCGAGAGGCTGAGTGCTTCCATCCTCATGTGAAGCTGAACCACTAGCCATGAACATAGGCCAGGGCCTCAGCCGTTCCTTGCCACTCCGTGTGGTAAATGGCATATTGGCAAGTTTACGCTTCTCCTCCGACAATTTTATTTTAGGTTTTGGAGTCCTTTTTTTTCTGATATTTGGTGTTTTGGATTTGACATGCTCTGTACTATGACATTGGGCATCGGCCTTGGCAGACGACGTTGCTGGCATTTCATCGTCTCGGCCATGACTAGTGGCAGCAGCTTCAGCACGAGGTGGAAGTGGATCTTGATCTTTCCCTAATTTTGGAACCTCAACATTTTTGTTCTCCATATTTTAATAGGCACAACTAAAAGGCACCTCAGGTAAACAATGGAGATGGATACTAGTATACAATTATGGACTGCCTGCCGACTGCAGACACAGAGGTAGCCACAGCCGTGAACTACCGTACTGTACTGTGTCTGCAGCTAATATAGACTGGTTGATAAAGAGAAGATGTCTATGTAACTATGTATGTATAAAGAAGACTGAAAAAAATCCACGGTTAGGTGGTATTACAATTATGGACGGACTGCCTGCCGAGTGCAGAGACACAGAGGTAGCCACAGCCGTGAACTACCGTACTGTGTCTGCTGCGACTGGATGATAAATGATATAAAAAATATATATATATCACTACTGCAGCCGGACAGGTATATATTATATATTATATAATGACGGACCTGCTGGACACTGTCTGTCAGCAGAATGAGTTTTATTTTTATAGAATAAAAAAAAAAAAACACACAAGTGAAGTCACACGACGAGTGTTTAACTTTTTCAGGCAATCACAATATAAGTATACTACTAACTATACTGGTGGTCAGTGTGGTCAGGTCACTGGTCAGTCACACTGGCAGTGGCACTCCTGCAGCAAAAGTGTGCACTGTTTAATTTTAATATAATATGTACTCCTGGCTCCTGCTATAACCTATAACTGGCACTGCAGTAGTGCTCCCCAGTCTCCCCCACAATTATAAGCTGTGTGAGCTGAGCAGTCAGACAGATATATATAATATTATATATAGATAATAGATGATGCAGCACACTGGCCTGAGCCTGAGCAGTGCACACAGATATGGTATGTGACTGACTGAGTCACTGTGTGTATCGCTTTTTTCAGGCAGAGAACGGATATATTAAATAAACTGCACTGTGTGTCTGGTGGTCACTCACTATATAATATATTATGTACTCCTGGCTCCTGCTATAACCTATAACTGGCACTGCAGTAGTGCTCCCCAGTCTCCCCCACAATTATAAGCTGTGTGAGCTGAGCAGTCAGACAGATATATATAATATTATATATAGATAATAGATGATGCAGCACACTGGCCTGAGCCTGAGCAGTGCACACAGATATGGTATGTGACTGACTGAGTCACTGTGTGTATCGCTTTTTTCAGGCAGAGAACGGATATATTAAATAAACTGCACTGTGTGTCTGGTGGTCACTCACTATATAATATATTATGTACTCCTGGCTCCTGCTATAACCTATAACTGGCACTGCAGTAGTGCTCCCCAGTCTCCCCCACAATTATAAGCTGTGTGAGCTGAGCAGTCAGACAGATATATATAATATTATATATAGATAATAGATGATGCAGCACACTGGCCTGAGCCTGAGCAGTGCACACAGATATGGTATGTGACTGACTGAGTCACTGTGTGTATCGCTTTTTTCAGGCAGAGAACGGATATATTAAATAAACTGCACTGTGTGTCTGGTGGTCACTCACTATATAATATATTATGTACTCCTGGCTCCTGCTATAACCTATAACTGGCACTGCAGTAGTGCTCCCCAGTCTCCCCCACAATTATAAGCTGTGTGAGCTGAGCAGTCAGACAGATATATATAATATTATATATAGATAATAGATGATGCAGCACACTGGCCTGAGCCTGAGCAGTGCACACAGATATGGTATGTGACTGACTGAGTCACTGTGTGTATCGCTTTTTTCAGGCAGAGAACGGATTATAAAGTAAACTGCACTGTCCTCACTAGTAAACTCTCTCCACTCAGTCTCTACACTTCTACAGTAACAGTACTCCTCCTAGTCAGCTCCAGTAAATCTCTCTCAGTCTCTTATAATCTAAATGGAGAGGACGCCAGCCACGTCCTCTCCCTATCAATCTCAATGCACGTGTGAAAATGGCGGCGACGCGCGGCTCCTTATATAGAATCCGAGTCTCGCGATAGAATCCGAGCCTCGCGAGAATCCGACAGCGTCATGATGACTTTCGGGCGCGCTCGGGTTAAGGCGGGAAGATCCGAGTCGCTCGGACCCGTGAAAAAAAACATGAAGTTCTGGCGGGTTCGGATTCAGAGAAACCGAACCCGCTCATCTCTAACATGGATGCCTTGGACCTACCACTCTGGTAACACTCCCAGACAAAGGCCAACAAAACATCCTCCTCTGACTTATCCCCAGCCCCACACCTAGGCTGGTGCGCCTGCCACTCACGCCAAGCCGCAGCATATGCCCGACGGGTCAAAGGAGCCAAGGAGTTCAGCACCAAGCCGGCTATGCCAGTTCTATAATCTGCCAGACAGAAGTTGGACATGTCAAGCCTAGGGCCTCCACCCCGGGGGCCAACATGCGAAACCTGGCAAAGTTGAAACGCGACAGCGCATCAGCGATGCCGTTCTCGACCCCAGGCACGTGCTTCACCATGAAATTGATGTTAAAACGGAGACACTGTAACACCAAAAACCTCAACAGCCGCAAAGCCTGTGGCGATGAAGCAAGTTGATTGTTCACTGCCTGCACAACCCCCAAATTGTCGCACCAAAAGACAATCGTCCGGTTCGCCAACTTGGAGGCCCACAACATCACTGCCACAATTATCGGAAACAGTTCCAATAAAAGTAGGTTAGCAGTAAAACCACGAGATACCCAAGACTGGGACCAGGCCGAAACACACCACTCGCCTTGGAAAAAGGCACCAAAACCCATAGAACCTGCAGCATCAGTTAACAGCTCTAGGGAAGAATTATCGATGGGCCGGAGGGGCCACAACAATTACGAATTAAAAGTAACCAAAAAGGTCGACCAAGTTCTAAGGTCGTCCTTAATTTCCTGAGACAGACGAATGGTGTGATGTGGCCCAGTCACTCCAACCGTGGCCCTCTCAAGTTTACGGCAAAAAACCCGACCCATAGGAATGACCCGGCAAGCAAAATTAAAGAAGCCTAACAGAGACTGCACCTGACGAAGTCTAACTCTACGCTTACTCAAGCAGTCCTCGATCTGTTCCAAGAGCTTCCTCACCTTGTCCGCAGGAATGCGACAACAACCTGCGCTAGTGTCAACCTCGATACCCAGATAAGAAAGGCAACACGTGGGTCCCTCCATCTTATCGTGGACAACAGGCACTCGCAGAACCCTGAACAACGCGGCCGCCGAAAAAAGGAGCTCCTGGCAAATGTTGCTATCTCTTGGGCCCACAAAAAGAAAGTCATCGAGGTAGTGGGCGATCCCAACGTGCCCAGTTCCAGCAGAAATGCACCAATGCAGGAATGAGCTAAATTTCTCGAAGTAGGCGCAAGAGACAGAACAACCCATCGGCAAACATTTGTCAACATAGAAAAAACCGTCTAACCGAAAACCCATGAACCTGAAAGAGTCGGGGTGAAGGGGAAGAAGGCGAAAAGCGGACTCAACATCTAATTTGGCCAACAGTGCCGCGGGCCCAAAACCCTGAATCAATTCGAGGGCCTCATCAAACAACTGATACCTGACTGTGCAAAACTCCTCAGGAATGGCGTCATTAACGGAGCCCCCATGTGGGTAGGACAAATGTTGGATCAAGCGGAATTTACCTGGCACCTTCTTGGGAACTACGCCCAAAGGAGATACGCATAACCCAGGCAAAGGCTCACATGTGAAAGGGCCGCACATGCGACCTAACTTCACCTCTGCCTCCACCTTCTGCCTGACCACATGGGGAAACTCCACCGCCAACCTCAAATTCCTGCGAGACACGACCTGAACTGATTCCGAAATGGGCAAACGAAAACCGTAACTAAACCCGGCTAACAAGAACTCTGCATCCGCCGTCTTGGGGTAACGGTGCAACCACTTAGCCAACTCAGGTACAACTATGGGTGAGGGTGCCTTATTTCGCACTGCCGCCAGCAGCACCCTGGTTGGCCTGCTTAACCCCCCCCTCTGGACTTACAATCCTTGGTGGGATGATTGACTCCACAGATGCAGCAGGAGTGACAAAAACGACAGCCTGCACCCCTAGTGCATTTAGAATAGTTAAACGCAAAACACTTGCCCTTCGCTGCAGTCCCGGTGACATTCTTACCCCCCGTAAACTTCCTCTTGGTCTGCCCCTCAACCGCATTACTCCCTTGGTTGGAAACCTCCATCCAAACCTCGACATCCTTAAAACCCAAAGGTAACGTCGGATTGCCATCCGTATTCTTACGGAATTTTTCATCGTAATCCCTCCAAACGGAACCTTTGTACTTTAAGAACATCTCGTTAATCAAAAACAGGTATTTCACCACATTCAGATGTTCGTCGGGGCGAGTTTTTAGGTAAACAGCAGAAAAGACCAGGGGGTATATTTACTCAAATTCGTATTTATGTCGATTTGGTGGGAGATGAATCACAATTGGCATCGAATGTGTGAATTTGCAACTTTTTGATTTTTTTACGCCTCATTAACTAAGCTGTCGTATTTTGATTATTTTCATTTTTCGATGTCGATGTCATTCGTGTTTTTCAAAGGTAGAATGCGGGCGATTTTGTGTTTTTTGCGGCCGTGTTGTGTGTTTTTTTACGAATTCGTCATTTGGATGTTACGGCAGTGTTTCTCCGTTCCCGGCCACGATTTTTTTCTAACTTTCGTTTTTGTCACTCGTCCATGATTGGTTTGTTTCCTGATGGAGGAGTGTCTGTGCTCATTACTATAAAACCGCCCCAAACCGACCGAACCTCGTGGGTTTAGCTAGTGGAGAGGTGAGAGCAAGTGGTGTTTGGTGTTGGTGAGTAGTTTGGAGTATTTGGTGGATTGGAGGTGTTTTTTTTTCGATTGCTGAGTGCTGTACTGTGTGTGTAAGTAGTCTTGTCATACTTGTTGTGTAGTTATTTAAAAGTCTGTTTACTTTTTTGTCTTTGTTAAAAAAAATTCAGTCTAGTGTGTGTGTGTGTGTGTGTGTGTGTGTGTGTGTGTGTGTGTGTGTGTGTGTGTGTGTGTGTGTGTGTGTGTGTGTGTGTGTGTGTGTGTGGTGTGTAGTGGTAGTGGAGGAGTGTGTTTTGTGGTTTTTTTTTTATCAGTGTTTTTTGTTGTTTGTCCTGAATATGTCCCAGTCAGAGGTGAGTGAGGTGGCGGAGGTGAGTGAGGTGGAGGAGGTGAGTGAGATGGAGGAGGTGAGTGAGAGGGAGGAGGTGAGTGAGAGGGAGGAGGTTAGTGAGGTGGAGGAGGTTAGTGAGGGGGAGGTTGGTGCCGCAGACTGGAGTGAGAGTGACAGTGATGGTGCTGTGGCTCCGCAGCCATGCACCACTACAAAGACGGGCCGCAATGTCAAATTCAGCTATGCAGAGAATGCTGCATTGGTGCGTGAGCTGATGAGGCATCATCGTCAGCTGTTTGGGCCTGATGCTGCCAAGGTTCCTTCACGCAGGAAGAGTGTTCTGTGGGGGAAGGTAGTAGCGGCAGTTAATAGTGAGGGTGTGGAGAGGAGGACCGAGGACACGTGTCGTAAGCGTTTCTACGACATCAAGCGCCGTGTCAAGGCTAAGATGGCAAAGGAGGCAAAGACAGCCAGACAAACAGGGGGTGGCCATCCCTTCAGAGTGTCATATCAGTATTGGGAGGAGCCTGTGCAGTCCCTTATTCCGCCAGAAGTGGTTGATGCAACTTATGTCCGGATTCGGATAGTCCAAGGCAGGATGGTGAGTTTGTGGTACAATATTTATATTATTTTAACATATGTAGTACTTGTCCTTAGTTGTCTGAAATGTATTGTAGCTAATTGTGTTTGTAAGTTGTTTAATTTTTCAAATGTGTTGGTGATGTAGTTTTGTGCATAAATAGTTATGTTATTTCCCTTTGTATTGTGAAGTTAGCAGTTGTCCTGTCCCTTTTGCTGCATCTAATTTTTTTTGGTTTATTTTGTTTTTTTTGTTTTTCTTGAATTTGTGGGTGTGCCTTTAAATGAAGTGTGACTCATGTGTTTTCATGAATGTTAATCCATTTTTTTTAATGTATTTATGGTTAATGTATGTTGTTGTGGATAGGCCTTTGTGCTCAAAATGTGATTATTGCCGCAGAATATATATATATATTATTTTAAATAATATATTTGGTTGTTGTGAGTTATTTTTGTCACAAAGATTTTTTTTCTAACAGACTAATATTCTTGTTGGGTTAAACATCCACGGTTGGTTTTGTAGTTGTATAATATTGTTAATTCTGCACCTTAGGGTATGGATTGGTTGTTGTAATTGGTTCATGATTAAAGTATACACACCCAATGAAGTCAGCCAGAAAAGCATAAGCAAAGTTTAGTTTAATTTTCATAATGTTCTTCATATGTCCACATCACAATAAGGTTTTTGAGTAAATATCTATTCACAATATAATGATCATAAGGTCTAAATTCATATTTCAACAGTACGAAAGAGAGCCAGCACAGCCAGGACACATACCACACTGGCAAGAGATGCGGATGCTGGCGATGCAGGTAATATTTTTGTGGGAACACATATTCTGAAAACACACAGGGGTCTATTCATGATGCAGTGAAAAGCATGGAGAAGTGAGTCTATGGAGAAGTTGCCCACGGCAACCAATCAGCTGCTTCGTACAATTTCATAGTATGCAAATTATAAATGTTACAGCAATGCTGATTGGTTGCCATGGGCAACTTCTCCACTGGCTCACTTCTCCACACTTTTCACTGCTTCATGAATAGACCACATAGAAAGACAGAATTATAATGTTTATATTATCCTATAGGAACTTCATCATCGCACCGCACTCCACTAAGATGACATTTGCAGGGGTCTGCCAGTCTACAGAAGATGGGTAGTAAGAGACGCCGTCTTGAGGCGGTAACTACACCCGCAACCTCACCACCACAATGGCGCATCTCCTCTGTGTTGGCTCAGCCACCAGAAGCCATTTTGCCAGTCCACAAAGCGAGGAACCACAATCCCCTCAGCTGTCTGGTGAGTAAACCTTAATTTTAAAAAAAAAATGCATTTTACAGTGTTTTTGCACGCAAAAAAAAACACAAAAGCACACACTCATCCTTGTACTAATCCACGCCACCAAACACATGTGGGTAACGTTACTAAGATGGGACTTCTATTTAAGATGTGATGTTGGCCATAGCAACCAATCCTATTCTCCGTAACATTAATACAGCACCTTCTCGAATATAATCCCTGCAATGTTATTGGTTGCTATGGACAACATCCCATCTTAAAACCAAATTCAATCTTAGTAATTTGACCCCATAGTAAGCATTATTTCGTGGTACACATCTCAAATTAACAATATGCGCAAAATAGGTGTGGCCACTTCTGCCAACCATATTTTTAAGCATATGTTTTGTCACTATAATTGAAAATGTTTACTGGGAAAGATTGACAGCCTTTAACAATGTATGAGTGTATTGTTGTACACATTTAATGTATTCTGTTTGTTTGGCAAAAGGAACCTTTAAACATAATATGTCAAGGGTGGAATGTTGCATTTTTACAGTTCTACGTGTTTGGCCATTAAGTAAAGCTCATAGTCCAACATTTACCTTAAAGATTGTTGTAATGAGTAGGGAACCAAAGAAGCCACATGTTTTTACTATAATGTCCAATATAATTATAAGTTTAGGTCACACTCTATTTATAATTTAATACATGCATATTAAGAAGTAATGCATGTTGACGTAAAGCACAATCAAACCAGAAGCCCAACAGTAACTAAATTGTGGCTGTCTTCAACCTCATACAGATCCAGGCATCATACCCCAGGATACCCAGCAGGAAACTGACTTGCAGCAAACTTTCACACTACACCTGCAAGCAGTTGATCCGAACCAACCAACCATGCCGGCTGACATTACTCCACCACCCCAAACAACCCCCACCCAACAATTGAGCCCAACACCACCCCAGCCAGAAATGGGACAAGACTTTTA
Source organism: Pseudophryne corroboree (assembly GCF_028390025.1). NCBI lineage: Eukaryota > Metazoa > Chordata > Amphibia > Anura > Myobatrachidae > Pseudophryne > Pseudophryne corroboree. The sequence goes on from NC_086447.1 coordinate 509,313,513, forward strand.
GTCCAGTTGTGCCACACAACACGCCCAACACTATGCCTGTCTGCAAAACCACAGCCAATATCTTGCCAGTCTGCCACATCATCTACCTAGACTGAGTAGAAACTCAGGCAGAATAATTGTACAACTTGGCAGAGTGGCTAATACCATGGAACAAATGAGAGCAGACAACAGCCAACTGATAGAAAGCTTTCAACGCATCATGGACAAACATAACCGCCATCAACAAGCCCTCATTCAACTAATTCAGAACAATCAGCTAATCACAGAAAGCCTGTCCAGAATAATCGCCAACAACACAGCCGCAACAACACAACTGACAGCAAGCCTCAACAACCTGAGCCAAAACATAAATTTGTTGGCAGCCCAGCAACAAGGCTCAAGCTCATGGACAACCACACCTAGCCAGACCCCAGTTACCTCCCCAGTTAGACGATCAAGCAGAACACGGCCCAATGTGCCAACAGAATCCTCTGCAGCCACCCAAAAAACAATAAGGAAATGAGCAAGCCAGCAAAAAAACATAAAGTATTGTCAAATAAAAATAACGTTATAGAATTGTGGCCAACAAAATTATAGTGTTTAAGATAATAAATTACTCAAATGCTATATGTGTAATTTTTAATTTGTTATTGACTGACAGTGTAATATGAAAATGTTATTGACTAATTGTAAACATGCCTAATATCAAACAAAAACGCATCACAAACATAAATCATAACTCCATATATTTTAGGTTTGGGGTTAGCCAATGTTGAGTTAGATAAATTAAGACTTACCGGTAAAATGACGCATAATCAGTTATTGGCTTACCTGCCTCCCTACATCTGTACTCACACTGTCGCAAGATGTTTCTATCTCCTCTACTTGCTGACTATTTACTTCATCACCAACATCATCCTCCTCCTCCTCAACATGTGGCAGATGTTGACACAAACACATGTTATGAAGAAAACAGCAGCAGAACACAATCCAAGTCACCTTTGAGCGACTATACAACAAAAGTCATGCAGACTTATCCAGACACCGAAACATAGATTTCAGCACACCAAAACAGCTTTCTATCACATTCCGCGTGGACTTATGTGCATTATTGTAATTGTGTTCAGCAGGGGAATGAGGTTGGGACAATGGAGTAAGAAGCCAAGATAAGCAGCCATATCACCCATCACCTGAAAGACAGATATAGCCAACATTAGGACATGTGGTTTAGGTAAATATTAAGAAACAGAATGATGATGTTGAGGTTAACACACATGCACACTACAAATTTGGAACATACCCTGCAGCCATCCATCAGGCATTTGTCCGCCCTCAAGTTGGTCAAAGAGGGATGACTGACTGAGGATGAAGGAGTCATGGCAGCCGCCAGGGTAACCCGCAACAACACTCATAAGTTTTAGATTTGCAACACAAACCACCTGGACATTAGTTGAGTGGGCCAAATGTCTATTGGTATAAATGTATTGGCTGCCCCTAGGTGGTCTGACCTCAACGTGTGTGCAATCTATGGCACCCAGCACATTGGGCATGCCAGCAAGCTCATAGAAAGATACCCTGACTGCATGCCACTGCGAATCCTGGGTAGGGAAGCAGATAGAGGCATCTATGTGTGGATACAAAGCATCCAAAACCTGAGTGGACATTACAAAATATAAGGTGAGTGTCATGACCTGTTAAAAATACAATACTGTGTTATATTACATAACAGAAGCACAACTTAGACATAGAGGAGTATGTATGTGTTAACTTACCTGATTTTAAACTTTCGAAAAGGTGGGCTGTGAGATAGCAATTACATCGCCAGTCACAGCGTGAAAGCTGCCAGTAGCCATAAAGTGCAACACAGCCAGGAGTTTGTCCAGGCCTGAGACAGAGCGAGAGCGTGCTGTCTCAGGGTCTAGGTCCAGTTTGACAAGGTCATACAGACGGAAAATTATGTTTGTATGTAGCCAGAACATCTGTATGAGCTGGTCATCAGCCAATGCGTTTAAGTTTAAACGCCCCCTAAAAAAACGAGCCCTGCGCAGCCTCCACGGAACCTGGACAACCTCTTGACCATGTTCAGTTTCCTTGCCCTGGTTTATTGTAGCCTGATGGAGCAGTCTCAGGTATCCCACAGCAAACAAGAAATCAGTACTACACACGGCGGCAGCCATTTCAGAGTGAAAGATGTGAAAAATGTGCTTGGTTCCCTTTTAAAGGACCAAAAATGCAGGTGTGATTAATGTAGAATTGGAAACACATGTAAACACGCTTCTCAAAAGCAGGTCTATTTTTTTCCAGCCTTTTTTTACGATTCGCTTTTTTTTACGGCCGAAAATGCACTTTCACGGTAGAGATTTCAAATACAAATGCATAGTAAATTACCGAGTTCTATACCTAAACAGCCGCGTTTGACCGATGGTGTATTAATTTGTATCTTTTTTCTTTGACTTCCAAAAAAATGCGAATGCCCTCATCACTGCCGAGATTTGAGTTTAGTAAATTCCCGAGATGACACTTTGAAGAAAAAAACACCAAATCGGTCAAAATCGGGACCTTAGTAAATATACCCCCAAGAACCCTCTCAACCAATGATGAAAGCTCCGGAAAGCATTTTCACGGATCCCCCCTGCCTTCTTAGCCTTATCAAAGTCCTTCCTCGTGTCGTCCGTGAGGATGAACAGGTCGACAAATTTCCCAACCCAACAGATGAATCGGGGAGGGGGCGCGGCACTACCCCACCTGGGGCCCCCAAAGGCAATGGTGAACCGGACGCGACCGGTGCTGCCTGAGCTGGTGGCGCATGGGATGGGGGAAGGTACGGAGGCACCACACCTGCCTGGCTAGCGCTGGGAAAGCGAACACCTGGGGACCCAAAACCGCCCTGCCAAGGATACCAGTAAGGCCCCGGCTGCGCCGGGGGATAAGGCGGTTGGCGGTATGGAAACTGATGGAAGGCTTGCGCCGGAAGGGAAGTGGACTGAAACCCTCCCACAAAAGAAGAAACATTAGGGGGGTGGCAGAAAGCTTGCCCCATCCCAGAGGACCAGACTGACTGGACCACCTGCGGGGTGGAAACCAGTGGGGGGAAACTTTGGGAAACTACTGGGTCAACTGGAAATTGCAAACAAGTTAGGCCCATACCGCTGGGGGAGGAGAATGCTGGCAAGACAAGGGCGCTTGTAGTAAAGCTATCACCCGCCGCAGACCTAAAAGCCATAAATGAAGCAGGTTGGCCTGGTAAAGACACAGAGGCTGCTGCGGAGCCTTGTACAGAAATGGCCCGCAGTACCTCCAAGTGTCCAGCAGATGGCTGCCCCTCCCCACCTAGCATAGCACTAGCAGCCTGCTGAGGACCATGGGAGGTGCAGCCAGGTACTAAAATGGCCACCTGAGGGGGAGCCTGCCCTTGGAGTATATGACTCCCCCCAGCTAAATTGTCAACATGCCCGCTGACCCCCCCACCGGCCACCGGGGCCCTGTGATGCCCCCCAGCAGCCAGGGGTGCATCATCCACTATGCCCCAGGGTAGCGGCGCCCGCACCCATCCCTATAACAATGGCGAGCGCGGCCGGGAGTGCCGAATCCCCACCGCGCATGAAGCCCGCATCAGCGCCGGCGTCCGCCACCTCATACCCGCTAATCGCCGGAGAGATGTGTCCGGCTGGCACTGCAGGCACAGGGACACTTGCAGCCGGGGGTGCCGAATCCCCGCCGCGAGACACCAGACCCCCAGCACCGGCAGCCGCCGCGCTAGACCCGCAGACAGCGGGATGCACGGAGCCACCGGGCGCTGCCAGTGGCGTAACTTCCTCCCAGTTGCCCGGAGGCAAGATAGATGTTGGTGCCCCCCCTTCACTCACCACATGCTAAATAGGGACAGCACCAATAAAAGGTGTGGTCTCACTGTGAATGGGTGTGTCCACACAACAGTGCCCCCAATTCAAAGTACGCCACACAGTAGCGTAACCTTATTTTCATTACACTGCACTATAATACAACTTATTCACATTACGTAACACGGTAGTGCCCCTTATTCACATCCTGTCACATAGTAGTGCCCCTTATTCTGTAATGTCACAGTAGTGCCACTTACAAATTAAGCCACACAGTAACAGTGATCACGCTGAGCCCCCCAAAAAGTGGGTAACTTTAAAAAATTGGGGTTTTACCTGTCTTTTTCTGGGTCCCATCGGTCATATACCATCACCCGCTCACCGCACCCTGCAGCACATACAGTCACTGGTGCTCACCCCCCTCAGCACATAGTCACCGGTACTCACCCCCCTCAGCACATACAGTCACCGGTGCTCACCTCCCCCCCTGCAGCACATACACAGTCACCCGCTCATCCCCCCAGCAGCACATACAGTCACCCGCTCCCCTCCCCCACGCAGCACACACAGTCACCTGCTCACCCTGCCTCCCCCAGCAGCACATACAGACACCTGCTCACCTTCTACCCCACAGCACATAGACACTCGCTCACCTCCCCCACACAGCACATAGACACTCGCTCACATCCCCCACAGAGCACATAGACACTCGCTCACCTCCCCCACACAGCACATACAGACACCTGCTCCCCTCCCCAACACATAGTCACCTGCTCACATCCCCCCACAGCACATAGACACCCGCTCCCCTCCCCACAGTACATACAGACACCTGCTCACATCCCCCCACAGCATATAGACACCTGCCTCCCTTCCCTCTCAAGCACATAGTCACCCGCTCACCTCACCACCCAGCACATAGACACCCACTCACCTCACCCCTGCAGCACATACAGACACCTGCCCCCCCTCACAGCACATAGACACCCACTCACCTCACCCCTGCAGCACATACAGACACCTGCCCCCCCCCCCCCCCCCACAGCACATAGATACTCGCTCACCTACCCCACACAGCACATACAGACACCCGCTCCCCTCCCCAACACATACAGTCACCTGCTCACATCCCCCCACAGCATATAGACACCTGCCCCCCTTCCCCCCCAAGCACATAGTCACTCGCTCACCTCACCACCCAGCACATAGACATCCACCCACCTCACCCCTGCTGCACATACAGACACCTGCCCCCCCCACAGCACATAGACACCCACTCACCTCACCCCTGCAGCACATACAGACACCTGCCCCCCCCCCACAGCACATAGACATCCACCCACCTCACCCCCGCAGCACATACAGACACCCCCCCCCCCACACAGCACATAGACATCCACTCACCTCACCCCTGCAGCACATACAGACACCCCCCCCCTCCACAGCACATAGACATCCACTCACCTCACCCCTGCAGCACATACAGACACCCGCCTCCCTTACCCCCTCCACAGCATATAGACACCCGCTCAACTCACACACACCTCACCACAGGGCTTGCAATTACTATAGAGTTATTGTGTGCCACCAGACCTTTGTGATGCAGCTCACGACTCCCGGCTCCCGTCCACACACAGACTGACACCGCGCACGGCCGAACACTTTTATTTTCTCCAGGCTCCTTAGCACATCCAACCGCTCAGTGTGCTGAAAGCCTGACGGGTGCTTCCTGTTAGGAGGAGCTGCCGGGTGAAGTGCTGAGCATCATCAACGCGCAACTCCTCACCGGTGACCTGGACACAGTGCTCTGGGGGTCGCAATCGGATGTTACATGACGACTGCGATCCCCAGAGCACTGTGTCCAGGTCACTGATGAGGAGTGCCGCATTGATGATGCTCAGCTCTTCACTCGGCAGCACTGTAATTTAGACTGATGCGGAGTCTGATTGCAGGTATTGCGGCACTCCGACGGAAATGCCTTCTGTATCAGTGGGTGCCTTTCCTGCACTACATGGACGAGGGGACAATGAAGGAGCCAAGTGCCCCCTTCAAGGCTGGAGCCCGGCGGCAACTGACTCCGTTGCCCCCGGGACTTCCGCCCCTGGGCGCTGCAGTGTGGACGGAGATTGGAGGCGCTGATGGATCATGCACCGTCGCGCCTACCGCTCCTGAGCTAAGAGCAGGCCTGGCAGGGGGAGCAGCAGGGCGGCGAAGGCGCACAGCCCCCAGCGGGGGAGCTGAGTCCACCAGCCGCTGGGGACGGGGAGCAGAGCGCCTGGGCCTGGGCATAGTGAAGGGGTGGGGAGGACACCCGCTGGGCAAGTGACACTGGCAGGGAGGGAGGCAAACAGAGGCAGCAGGGGGGGGGGGGGTGCAACAAATTATTTTAAACTGTACAAAAGAATATAATGAAAGCAGATAGGAAAGGGATAGATAAAGAAATAGGGAATAAAGAATAACTGAAACAGAAGGGCAAGAAATCTCAAGGGGAGAAAGAGTGAGAGAGACAGCAATAATACAGCCATCACTTATCACTTCCAACCGACAATAGGAAGCAGATCTGAAAGTTTCTACCCTTCATGCACTAAATCACCTCCCCTACACTCACCGATAGGCTGGCCATAACCAATTACAACTCACTCCAAACTCTGATCTGCCTAGCAACAAAGGACATCTTCGACTGATCACAAAAATGTAAGACTCTTATATAGATTTCGTGCCTAGCCAGGCACTCTCCTTATCTTAAAGTTAGGGTTAGACAGCATTTAGGATTAGGGTTAGGCTACAGTTAGGGGTTAGGCTGCAATTAGGGTCAGGGTTAGTTTGATTTTATTTTTTTTAAATAAGTTTTATTGGTTTTGGTATGAAGAATAAAAAAAAACAGATGCATAAACTTTAGACAACATTTGTGGATCAACATAGGAGGTGCATAAAATTGAGGCAATAGAAAGACATACTAATAGCACAGGTCGTAGTGATCCTATTCATCAAATAACAAAGAAAGGTAATTGAAACTACAATACAGCTACAGAAAGAGCAAATCATGAAAGGAGGAAAGAGGAAGTAAGAGCAAGAAATAAGAAAGAGGGGAGGGAGGGTGGGAGCGTCGGCCAGACAAAGTTGGTCACCAGATCGAATTCTGCCATCTAATTAGAGAGCGGATCAGATGGTTGTCAATGGCGATTCAGCATTAAAGTGCGTTGTCCATGGTGTCCAAGTGCGTATAAAAGTGACTGATGTATCATGAAGGGCAGCGATGATGCGTTCCAGCTTGTATGTGGACCAAATAGCATTAATAGTGGCGGGAAGAGTAGGGGGAGAGGTGGATTTCCAATTTGTTGCTATTTGGCATTTGGCCGTATTTAAAATGTGCTCAATAAGTTTTAATAGATGGCTCGACGTGTCTGGGACTGGGCGCAAAAGTAGAGAGTAAAATGGTGTGTCCGGAATAACCACATCAGTGATTTCTAATATTAGTTTATGAATTTGACGCTAGTAGCGGCGGGCAATCCCACAGGACCACCAAACATGCAGCATGGTTCCCTTCTGTCCACAAAGTCTCCAACATCTATCAGAACAGGAAGGGTAAATAGCCTGAAGTCTATACGGCACAAGGTACCATCGGTAATAAATGTTATAAGAATTTTCTTTGATACGAACCGACAAGGAGCTCTTAGCAATTTCCTGTCTGACAACAGCCCACTCTTCGATAGTCAACGTCTCCCCTATATCTCGTTCCCACGCTATTTCATGAGACTCTTTCGCAGGGGAATTGTGTGAGAGCAAGATTTGGTAAATGGCGGACAACAAACCTTTTGTAGAGCGTGACCACAACATAAAGATTCAAACGCAGTTTTGGATATAGGGTGGGCAGTTTTACATAGAGTAGAATAAAAGTGACGAATTTGCAGGAATTGATAGAAAGTTGAGTGGGGAAGAAAGAAGCGTGATTGCAGGTCCGCAAACAAGGTAAATGAAGAAAGGGGTGCCAGATCAATCAGGAAAAGGACGTTGTGAGAGGTCCAGTGACTAAAACAAGGTGGTTAGTACCTGGGGGGAACATTGTATTGTTCCAGAGAGGAGTCAGCAGCGGGTTGTAGGAGCGAAGACGATAATAGCGGGTGCATTGATCCCAAACTGATAATGCAAAACGCATCATCGGCAACTAGAGAGACGAGGCCGGGCGGGAGCGAGGCGCGCACCATAACAGGGTTGAAGGAGAATATACATTTATTACATGAGCTTCCAAAAGCGTCCATAATCTCTGTTCAGGAGGTGAATGCCAGAGAGCACAGGAGGCCAAGTGCGTAGCACGATAATAGTTAATCAAATCCGGCATACCGAGCCCCCCTGAGTGGGTCAGTTAAAGTGAGAATGACGTCATCCGCATACAACGCTATCTTGAAGTCGTGGTTCCCCACCGCAATGCCCGAGATGTTAGTATTCAGTCTGATTTTGGCCGCCAAAGGCTCCATCACCAGAGCAAATAGCAGTGGGGAAAGTGGGCAGCCCTGTCGGGTGCCGTTTCTAATAGAAAGTGACGGGGAAGCCAGACCGTTGACGAGAATGGAAGCAGAGGGATTGTGGTAAAGTGAGGTGACGGCATTATAAAAGGCACCATGCATGGCCATGTTTTGCAAGGTTTGTTGAATAAAGGGCCATGCTACCCTATCAAAGGCTTTTTCTGCATCCAAAGCCACCACCAGGGTCGGAAGAGACTCCCGCTGAGAGAGGTGAATAAGGTTGATAAGTCGGCGAGTATTGTCCGCTGCTTGTCGATTAGGAATAAAACCGACTTTATCCGGATGTACTAAGATCGGCAGGAATAGCGCTAATCTATTCGCAAGAATTTTAGCGAACGACTTAAGGTCTGTATTTAACAATGAAATGGGTCTATCATTTTTCATGTCAAGCGGGTCACGGTCGGGTTTGGGTATAACGATAATGTTAGCCCTGGTGGTGGCTGCATCCAGGGAGCCTAGATCCAGTAAAGAGTTGAATAACTAGTGAAGCATGGGGAGAAGAGATTGCGCAAATTGTTTGTAATAGATGGCAGTATAGCCATCGGGACCTGGGGCGGACGAGCGGCGCAACTGAGTTATTGTGACCAGAATTTCCTCGTTGGAGATAGGGGCGTTAAGCGTTTCTAGGTCTGAAGCAGAAAGTTTTGGTAAGCGACAGGTGGTGAGGTAGTGTTGAATGTTGGGAATGTTAGAAGAATCAATATTAGCAGGCGGAGGTAAGTTGTAGAGTGATTCATAATAATCATGAAATTGCGAAGCCATAATTTTGGGGTCACAAGTCACGGATCCTTCAGAGCATTTCAAGGCGAGTATGCGATTTTGTGTCCTTTTAGCCCGAAGGCGACGAGCTAACAAAGTGTCAGCCCGATCTGATTTTTCATAAAATTTCTGGCGGATCCATAAAAGTGAGTTAACCGTTTTTTTTGTGAGGATTTGTGACAACTGTCCCTTAAGTGAGAGGATCTTAGTATAAAGTCGCTTTTTCGGGAAACGCTGGTGAAGAAGGGTTAGGGAAGTTAGTTCTGTTTCCAAGTCACGTATACGCTTAGTCTCTATCCTCTTATGAGCTGAGGCAAGATTAATAAGGAGGCCACGTAACGTTGCCTTATGAGCCTCCCATAATACTGCAGGGGAGATATCAGGAGAGCTATTTTCAGTACAGTAAGTCTGAATCATGGCGTTAATGTCGACAATGTTAGAGGGTTTAAGAAGAAGAGACTCCTGTAGACGCCATGTCCGAGGGGTCGAAAGTGTATGAGGGACAGTAATGTCCAAGATAAGGGCGTAGTGGTCCTACCAAGTAGTGGGGATTATTTGTGCCCCGCGGAGGCTCTGAGTGGAGTCACGGTCAACAAAGATGTAGTCGATGCGGGTGTAAAGGTCGTGCGGGGGTAAATAGTGCGTGAAGCCTCAGGCGGAAGGATACAAAGTCCTCCAGCTATCATACAAGTTGTGAGAAGAGATACAGTTCCGTAGAAGCTTAGACAACTTTGTGTGAGCGGACGTCCCCGTAACTGGATGAGAACTATCAAAGTGAGGGTCAAGAGTAACGTTACAATCCCCCGCAATTATAAGTTTGGAGTTCGGGAATTTAGCAAGCTGGTCAGAGAAGGTCCCAAAAAAAGAACCCTGCTGCATGTTTGGGGCATATACGGACGCCAAAGTGATAGGCTGCTGGTTGAGGGTACCCGAGAGAATAACAAATCTACCATTGTCGTCGTGATAAGAATCATGAATGACTCTAGGAAGATCCCTGTGAAGCAGTATAGCAGTACCCCTGCGCTTGGCTGACATAGTAGAGTGAAAGGTGTGGGGGTATTTTTTACTGTTTAGGGAAGGGTGGGGGAACTTAAAATGTGTCTCTTGAAGAAAGACTATATCTGGCTTGTGTCTGGCAAAAAAATGGAACGCCATGGAACGCTTTGTCGGGGAGTTAAGTCCATTGACATTCATAGATAACAATTTCATGGTCATGGAGGGTAATAATCACTCATGTGCAATATAGTGAACAACCATTGATGTGGCCAACTGTAGGGCAAGTGAAGGGACAGAGAAGAATAGAAAAGAAGAGGAGCAAGAAGGAACTCAAAGAACAGGCCCATGCCTAGGAGCGGGTTGGGCCTACAAGAAGAAGGGGTAGTGCCACACAGGCAGCACCTTCAGTGTGTGTGTGGGGGGGGGGGGGGGGGGGGGGGAACGACAATATAAGAGAATAATAAGAAGAAAACAAGAACGTGTATAACAAGAACTAAGACATCCTGCGGTCAAGCGCGAGGGCTTAGAAATAAACAGGTCATAACCTAAAGCAAGCAAATTGACCTCCTGACTTAATTAGGCAAACACATAACTAAATGGTTACAGCGACAGCAGCTAGTTGCGGAGCGGGGAGGGGGAAAAAAAAGGGGGGGGAAACCTTTTCAGGAGAGCAAACAGAGTCACATAATAACATTTAGTGAATTACAGTAGCGCGTAACAACGGGAAGCAGGTTAGGAGTAGCAATAAGTACGGATATAAAGCCTGGGTCGACCCCATGCTATTGAGTTCAATTTTAGCCTTACCAGTTCAAGGCACGGTAGACATTTTCCCAATGGGTCCTGGCAAGACCAATACCCATACGTCCCCTATATCTAACAGTCCGTAAAACAACATGAGCAATGTGCGTAAGGTGAAATATAAAAGAAAAGGGAGGGGGGGAGGGGAAGCGGGGGGGATGGCGGTGGAGGGGGGGCAACTGTCCCGTAATCAGCAAAACATAGTTACGTATCTGCAAGTATCAGAGTGCCATGTTATTTAGTAGACCAATCAGGAGTCGGTGCCGCAGGCCTTGATGGAGATGTGGGAGTAAGTTGATTCCTAAGCTCGCCAGGTAGAGTATCAAAAATGCCAAGAGTCTTGAGGAGGTCGTAGCCTTGAGCAGGGGTTTTAATGGAGTGATGGGATCCATCTTTGGTTACGTGGAGTTGAAAAGGAAATCCCCATTTATATTTAATAGAATTAGTACGGAGGACTCTAGTAATTATAGCAAGGTCTCGACGTTTTTTAAGCGTAGAGGGAGCTAGGTCTTGATAAATTTGGAGTTGAGTGCCTGAGTAATCCACAGATTGGAGTTCCCGCGCGGCCGACATGATCTTTTCCTTAGACTTTAAATAATGGAATCGGAGGATAACATCTCGGGGTGGTTGTGACGGAAGAGGCCATGGGCGGAGCGCTCTTTACTCTCTATCTAGAAGGAACAGGTCTTTCGGAGTACCGGGGAGTAAATTCAGAAACAGGCCTTCCAAAAAACCTGGAAGGGCTTCCAGGGTAACGCTCTCAGGGATGTTACGGATCCTGATATTATTTCTCCTGTTCCGGTTGTCCAAATCCTCCAGGTGGTCCTCATGCACGTCGACATCAGTGCGGAGGTCAATTAACTCCTGTTCAAGCACGGCCTGGTACTGGCACACCTCATCCATCTTACGTTCCAACGAATCCGTACGGGTGCCCAGGTTGGTCAGATCCTTTCTAAATTCTGCAAGCGCTGACCTCATTTCGGTTTGAATAGTTTTGGTCACAATAGAGACGATATCTTGGGTGGTGAGGTGAGCTCTTGGCGATGAAGCATCCTCCGAATCGGACATGCGTTCTGCAGCTGGTAGATCCGGCTTTCTCCCATGCACGGAGAATGCTGGGTTTATTAGCAGCATTTGATTTGCGGTTTTTTTGCGACATAATAGAGCGGGAAAGGCACGAAAGTAGGTATCCAAAGTATCAACTCCGCGTAGGAAATCTCAGAAGTATCCGGAAAATAATTTCAAGAGAGGCCTCGGCTAGGACATTAGCTGACCCTCTATCGCCAGGTGACCGCAGGATAAGCTAGACTAGGGCAGGCATCAGGGGTGCCATGAAGCGCTCCGCAGAGCACGGGCCACCATCAGTAGAGAATCACGGTGGGGTGGAGTGAGGCGCCTCAGTGTCTCGGGGCCCGGGCCGACAAGGAGCCCATGGCAATTATAAAATGGCCGCAGGGAGACGCCAATGGAGGCAAACGCAGGCCAGTCAATGGACCACAGCAGTGGCGGGGAGCCACATGCAGGGACAAGCCGCGTCTCGTTCGTGCAACCTCGCGGCCGTAAGACAGCAGGAAGGTGGGGAGGGTATTTCTTACCTTTTTCGCCCCCACTGCGGTAAAATGGGTACAAGGCGGGGGCCTGAGCACTCACTGTCACCCTATGAGGGGGGGGTCATATAGCTAATACTGCTTTGGGATCACAGCACTTCGGACCCTGGGGACAAGGGTGGTCACAGATGCCGCGACTGTGCCCTGGTATGAGGGAGAGCTACAAGGAAGCCAGAGTGCTACAATATGGAGCGGCAGCGCAGTACAGGTGTAATCCCCCAGCTCCAGGACTAACAGCCAGCCCACGGCCCGTCTTACCAATGACCTGCCGAGGGTGCTCCGACAGCCGGAAGCCGTGGCCGGAAGGGAGAGAAAACCGGCGTCGGGTGCTGAAAGCCGCTGACAGGCCCTCCGGGCCGCTCATCTCAGGCCCCAGGGAGAGCCACGGCAAGATGGCGGCAGCACCAGCGCTGATCCTCGCTGCCCGGGGCTCCAGACGCCGACGTCCCGGGTTGCCGGGTGTTCACAAGGGCAGCCAGACGGAGGTGGGGATCTAGCAAACCCTGCACAGGGCTCCGGGAGCATTGGAGAGCAGCTCAAAGTGTCGGCGCGGCTCCGGGAGTTCAGGTCAGGACCCTGACTAATCCAGGCCCCGGCTTCAATCTGGGGAGAGGGCCGCAACCCGCAGGAGCGCTGAAAAGCACTCCCGATTCCGCGGCGCTCCCCCAGGGTGATCTAAGCCACCTGGAGGGCAGTGGGGGAGATGATAGGGTGTGGATGGGTTACCACAGGTGTCATATAAAGGGCTTTTTGTAGGGTAATGTGCAGGAGCTCCTGAGCTGCACGTCTGTC